>NW_016214517.1:0-1729 GCF_001687245.7 Rhagoletis zephyria | reverse complement strand
AATTACGTTGCAGACGCTCTATCGCGAATAACAATCCATGATCTCAAAGGCATGAATATAAAAGCAACACAAGTACTCAAACTAACTACAAGATCCATGACACGAAAAAACAAAGACATAAATAATAGTAATACTTTGAATAAGCAGCATGAATCAAATATAATTGAAAAGCCTCGTATATATGTTCCTTTAAATAACACTGACGTCAGGAAATATTGTAAATCAAAGATTTCTCCCGTGAGATGCTATATCAAACGTGGAAAATCTATAATTGCATATATACAAATCAATGACTTGTTTAATAATGGGAAACTTGACTTAGGTAAGTTCCTCCCGAGGCTCGNTCAAAAATATGGGCAATAAGAAATTGATTAATATTAAAGTAGCGCTACTAAATGAGGTGACCCACATTGATTACAAAGATGCTAGAACTATTCAAAACATTATAAGTAAATATCATGATGACCCCATTGAAGGTGGTCACGGCGGAACTTTCAGGACAATACAGAAAGTAAAACGATATTACTATTGGCAAAATATGACAAAAGACATTACGAAATATGTCAAAACATGCCACACGTGTCAAACAACAAAAACAAACAAACATTTGAAAGGTCCATTAGTATTAACTCCCACCCCAACAGGAGTTTTTGATACTGTATATATTGATACCATTGGTCCGTTCCCTAAATCAATTTATGGAAACGAATATGCCATAACAATGATATGTGACCTGACTAAGTACTTAGTAACAATACCCATACAAGACAAAAGCGCTAAAACAATAGCTAAGGCAATTTTTGAAAATTTCATTCTCATATATGGTCCAATGAAGACGTTCATTACGGACATGGGAACTGAATATAAAAATTCCATATTAATCGAACTATGTGCACTATTAATAATTGAAAAACTAAATTCAACGGCACATCATCACCAGACGCTAGGAACAATTGAAAGAAGTCATAGAACCTTCAATGCGTACGTACGTTCCTACATATCTGTAGATAAAGATGACTGGGATGAATGGCTCAAATACTTCACGTATTGCTTCAATACGACACCATCAACCGTACATAATTACTGCCCATATGAGTTAGTATTTTCTAAACTACCACAAAAACTACTACAAATAATTGAAGTAGACCAAGTATCTCCACTTTATAACGTGGACAATTACGCAAAAGAGGCCAAATATAGAATAGAAATAGCACTTAAGAGAGCTCAATTACTTTTAAACAAACATAAGGAAAAACAAAAGGAGAATTATGATAGAAACATTGTAGATTATAATTTTACAATAGGAGACTTAGTTTTATTAAAAAACGAATCAGGGCACAAATTAGATAAAAAATATATAGGCCCATATAAAATTAAAAATCTATTATTAAGAGAAAATGTAAATATAATAGATCCTAAGACTAATAAAGAACAAATAGTACATAAAAACAGACTTCAGATTTATATACAATAAATAAAAACAAAAAAAAAATATATATATATAATATAATAAATAATGATGATCATCAATAATAATAACAAAAAGAAAATAACAATTTTTTTTTAATAAGAATAACTAATAGATTTAAATAAAATAACATTGTAAAAGAATGTCCATAAAACTTCAGTTATATGAACATTCTTCTGAAAAATGGATGTGTAGCATGCAAACGCAGTCAAAGTAAAAGTAAACTCAAATAAAGAAACATTAAAGTCGCAGTCCATTGAC
>NW_016214516.1:0-1729 GCF_001687245.7 Rhagoletis zephyria | reverse complement strand
CCATTTTTTAGATAAGTTAGTTTGTATTCATCTAAGTATTAAAAAAAAATAGCATACCAGCATCACATTTAGGCTGTAGTATCCCTTTCTATTGTAGTATAGGTGCTTATTTTCAGAGGGTGCGATGATGCGAACATGTGTTCCATCAAGACACCCTATAACACTGGGAATACCATGCTTTATGTATAATGCACGTGAAATGCGTCTTCTTTCATCGATGTCCATTGATGCATTTATCCACCTTGAGCACAACAAAGTTTCAAAAGTTTCAGTTACTTCTTTGAGAACTTTACTGAAGGTGGACTGGGCTAGAGAGACGTCGACGTCTTTTCCAATTCTGCTTGATAACCGCGTTCAGCAAAGAAACGTAAAGATGCGCTGAGTTTTACAATAGGAGGAACTGCAAACTGCTTTTTAGCTTGCTCGGTATGCGAGGTAAGAAGTTCCAATAAATGTCGAAATGCTGGCTTATTTACCCTATAATATTTCTGGAACCTGTAAAAGCGATAAATTATTTAAAATATATGCACAAATGTGTAGGTATTTACAATGATTGCGGCAACTCAAGCGGATTCGTATTATCGCGAAGGCTCCTTCTTATAGACCTCTGTTGAGCTTCCTGTGGCTCCAATTCGCCATATACTTCCTCCACTCTCATATGAAAGGCAAAACTATGCATTATTTTTAATATTTTCTTAAAACGATACAAAATTCAACAAAAAGTTCAAACTTTTGAATTCTCTCAGAATGTCTAAATGAAATGTCATTTGGCAAAACAGCTGATTTCGAAAATTCGAAATTCTTACTCCTCAATTATTCCTCTCCCTTGCGGAAAATAATAATCCGTGAGAATATAATTCCGCGAGAATATTTAGAATCGAGCTGAATAGATCATAACATAACATGTTATGAAATAGAATAAAATAAGTATCAANGAAGAAAAATCCGTGAGAATATAATTCCACGAGAATATTTAGAATCGAGCTGAATAGATCATAACATAACATGTTATGAAATAGAATAAAATAAGTATCAATCGCCCCTGAAATCATTTTGAGTAAAATAAAATAAAAAACGAATAAAACTTATTAAAAATCTGTCCCTCTCTCCACTTACGTGAGGTTTGAATTCTCGTCGCAACAGTTCTAGGCATCTTGTAATCCGAAGCCACAGCTAGTTCATCACCTCTGCTTACAACTTCGGTAGTCACATTAGTTGTGCTGATTTCCTGTACCCGATCTACGGCGTGCAACCCAACTGATCTTTCAAAAATCTTCTTCTTCTTATTTGGCACTACAACCGTTTGTCTGTTTGGGTCGAGACCAAAAAGCTTCTCCAATTGCATCTCTCCTGCGCGAATTTGCACCAGTTGGTTATCCCGAGCGCAGACAGGTCCTTCTGCACTGGTCCTTCCATTGCGTTCGTGGGCGCCCTTGCTTTCGTTGTCCACCCATGGGTGCGGAGTCGAAGGATCTTTTCACCGGAGAGTTGTCATCCATGCGTACAACATGTCCAAGCCAACGCAATCGCTGTATTTTTATGCGCTTAACTATGTCCATGTCGTTAAAAAGCTCTACAGTTCGTCATTCCATCTTCGATATCCGCCATCCATAATGTGACCAACTTTTTCGTAGCGCAAAGAAGTACAGGACCTAAAAACTAAAAATTTTTGAAGGTAAGGAGAAAATTGTAAAGCGGAATATATGCATAAAAACGCTGACAATGTACC
>NW_016214515.1:0-1729 GCF_001687245.7 Rhagoletis zephyria | reverse complement strand
AAATTCCTGCCACGTTTTTACGAAAACTTGCCTTTGGACCACAGTACAGGAGATTGTTAATAAATAAATACATAAAGAAAACACTGAAACTCGGGACTTAATCGGTACAAATATGAAAAATTGTCCCGACTTTAAAAAAATATTCAGCGGAACAATTTGCTCAAAATCGGCACAGTTCCGCCAAAATCGGTACGAATGGTCACCGTACATATGCCTAATGTTGACATGTCTATACGAGTGTACGTATGTTTATCTATATATTCAGTGAGTAAATTTTTTTATTACGGCACTGTTAATAAAAGCTTTGTTAACTTCTTACAACCTAAAATGCTGTAATGGACAACTTTTCTAAAAACAGAAGAATAAAGCAAGTGAGCACTTAACAAAATTTTAAAATTTTAAAATTTTCTGATTATGATTTTATTTGCATACATACGGACATTCGACTGACAAATTTTTGAACCCTTGTGTAAGGATAAAATAAATTTTTTCGCAACCCTTTAACCTAATTTTTAAGAATTCAGAGGATGGCTTATAAAACTTGAATACACTTTCTGGACCCACTCTGCTAGACCTTTCAAAAATGTCGACGGCACGTCTGGAAAAAAAAAACTTCCAAAACTCGTTTTTACTTACGTATGTATGTATATAAGCGTAAAACAATTAACTTTTCCTTAGTTCTTTAATTTGGATTTTAAATTTATGAATACCTTATATTTTTATTAAGTGACTTAAAAGCTTTCATTTAGTTTACACAATTGCCAAACTTCTACAAATAAATTAGCAGCCATATAAATTTGGTAGCACAAAATATTCAACATACCTTAAGATCCTTGGCGTAGTATAATTTATTCCGTTTTAGCCGGAAATAGCGCCGACGCCACCGTTGAAATGACCACGTCTGTTTGAGTAGGAACCCCTCTTTTATGGTGGCCTTAAATGAAAGTGAGCAAACAAAAATCAGAATCGCAGCTATTAAAAAAGAAAATTAATTAAGAAAAGGAAACAAATACACAATCAACATTACACACATTTTTACGCACACCTAAACACCTATAAACATACACACTTACGCTTCTCACATACAAAAGTCAAGACGTCAGGGATTTTAATGGCCATAGCAAATCATAAACTTTTTAATTGCAAGCGAAAGTAATGCAATCCAATATTTAATATTTCCAATGTCAACAACTTCCTATTGTGTTCACTTCAATTAAGCTATTTACAAAGAGGGCAGAGACGCAGAGCAAAAGTTTTACTAAAAAGAGGATGTTGTAGCAAAATATGTACAACCATTTAGGGGAAGAGCAAATGCTGGGTAAGCCGTTATAGGAAAGTCAGTTAGTTATTTGCTTAGGTGGGTGGAAAGTGAAATCAAATAAAAGGCCATCAGCCGTGTGGAAAGAAGAATCAACAGCAGCAATAACCAAGTACATAAACAAACCAAGGGAACAAAACAATTAAATTGAACTAGGGAAATAAGGAAATGTGTACTAAATGTCCATGGTATACCTACGTAACTTTATGTATGCATGTAAGGCCACATGGAAGTAATAAATGCAATTATGTAGTTTCTACTTTGATGACAACATAGATTGGAATCGCACGCGCTGCTGTTAAAGTAAGTGAAAGTAAGTAGGAAATTTTAAAATTATATTGTCACCTGAAATGCAAAAAGTTGTAGCAAACATCATCGTTGAAATGCAAAAAGTCATAACTAATAAAAAAT
>NW_016214514.1:0-1729 GCF_001687245.7 Rhagoletis zephyria | reverse complement strand
CGTTAACATTTGTACCAACAAAAACCAAACTAACAGTGAAATGGAATACTCCGTGCGAAATCGAAAACAAAACGTGGCTGCAATACCGCTTTATTTTAGTTCTGATAGGAGTTGTATAGAGCTAAAACTCAATCCTAAGTGGAAACGGCCTCAGGTAAGTAAAAGCTCTAAAATTTCTGTTCATACAGTAATTAAGAAAAAATTTAAAAACAGACCAATATACTTGCCAAGTCAATACCGTCCTGCAGCAAAATAATCACGATTCCCATATGGCAAAGTTGGTAACTCATACCTTTTTTTTTAATTATAGCGACTAAAATTGTATATGTAGGCGTCTATACGGCCAGGTAGAGCAACTGGGGATAATGTTGTCGTTAATCTGCGTGTATTAAAATAATTGCCAAACGGTACAATTCATACAAATTAGTAGTTAAAACTAATTACAGCTACTACAACAAAAAATGTTTTAAAAATACACACCTTCCATACTATTCAAATCACGTTTAAAAATAACGAAAAATAAATCTTAACATTTAAAACAGCTTAAAAACATTATACCATCTGATTGATTCTACGACAATTTACCTCATCAGAAATAAACCTGAATTTATTTTTAATTACGTTAATACTAATTTAACTAATTTTTTAATACCAATTTAACTTAATTTGATTATTATAATATATTCCTCAATTTATTTTCTGTAAATAAATTCCTTTATCTGGATATCATTTTGCTTTCAATATCGCGTTTACATATCGTCGCCTCAGAAAAGGATGACGAATGTGCAAAATCACGATTTTGGGATTTTGATGCAGATTTACTAAGTTGGACATGCTCTTTCGATTTCTGCAATCCATTTTTTTATATCTCCATTAGTTTTTGAGATATTTCGTGCGCATTTTGTCGTATGTTACATAATATTAATGATTGGGTATGCCTTTTGTTGTATGTGCTGAAAATGCGTCACATACGACAAATTCCCATACAAACGTACCTTTTTTTTAATCATAAAACGTTTGTCGTATGTGGCACATACGACAAATTCCCATACAAATGTAATCNTAAAAATATGGGAAATCAAAACTAATAACACCAACTACGTCTCCTTCAAAAGTTACAAAAATCTACCGTACAGTTTCGGATTAATTCGACCTTAAACTTCAAAGTCAATTTTCTCAAAACCGTGTTTTGTAACATTCGACATCCGTTTTCTGAGACGACGATATGTAGACAAAAAGGAGCAAAAAAATTCAATGGAGCGTATGTGTATTTAAAAACTTTTTTATGTCATTAGTACTGCATGGGGTAAAGTCGTTGTGCTGGGTATGCAGTCGATTCCGACCCTTGCGTCGTCGTTCGCACACTCTGGGCAACGTGATGAGACCCCCCTTTTGATGACGACCACGGCAAACGTTTAAAGGACAATGATTTGAGGGGATGCACTTGAAATGTCCGGACACTTAATGGGGCTGGTTGATGTCCTCGTAAGGATAAAGGCTGACATCACCACCATACAAGAAATGCGTTGGACGGGGTACGGCGAGAAATGCCAAGCCCCTTGCGACGTCTACTACAGCTGCCATGTAAATTGGTGCGAATTCGGTGTTGGAGGGACTCCGTCGCCGAGTACTGTCATTCAGCCCGGTGGAGGAACGTCTAGCCACAATCTCACTAATCTGCGCCCATGCCCCGACGGAAGAGAAGGACGACGCGTCCAAGGATCTCTTC
>NW_016214513.1:0-1729 GCF_001687245.7 Rhagoletis zephyria | reverse complement strand
TTCGTTTAAAAACGTCAATACACATACAACTAAAAGCACAATATGTGTGCATATAAAAATAAGAATATTAAAAAAAAAACTTTCAATATACATACATATATCTTTTGCATATAATTTACAATTAACAAATATTTTCCATAACCCAGAAAATAAACGAAATTATAGCAGCATGGAGACAAAACGAAATATGGGAAAACGATATCATTGCAAACAAAAAAACACCAACTCAAAAATCTTTTGTTTTCTTTTTCAAAATAAAAGAAAATCAAAGATATAAACTTACAAACATATTTCTAAACAAAATTACATACATACATTGTATATACTCTAATTATATACATAAATATTTATATTAAGTAATTGAAAAATTGAAAGTGCATGCGGCTGGTTATTTCGCCAAACACACAAAATGGCCACCAATGGAATTTTTGTATTTTGTATTTTACTGTTGTTCTATTTTGTTGCACTGCACTGTTCGCGAATGTGTTTTAGAATATTTTCGCCAGACTTGGCGTACGTCGAAAGGGATTCCAAGAGCTCGATGATAGACTACCAAGACGACTTTTTGGTGATGTAGTTTTGAAGCGTGGTTTTGGTTTTGTTGTTGTGCCAGTAGGGCTGGATGAACCTGACGAGACGCCGGACGAACTGGCCGCAGATAGCGTGGAAATAGAGCCTTTAGACGATAGGGGCTATGCAGAGAANTTTTTTACCTACCTTCAGGTAATTCCTATCCATAGGTGTAATGACTTTCAATTCTAATGTGCTGCCACAGGATTGTATTAGACGGACGACCTGCTGATGTGAATACCATTTCACGTCCATGCCAGCAATTTCCACAATGAAATCGCCCTCTTTAATGCCGCCCAGCTGCGAAAAAGTACGGAAAAGCGCATTAGCGAATTTTTATATTATTCTTTTTTAGATATTTCTGAATTTATGTTATTTTGTAAATATTCGAATTACTGCAATTCATATTGGCAGCAGATACTTACATCAGCCAGGGAATTGATTTCCACATGCGCGATAATTACCGGTGCATCGCCTCGCACATGAAACCCGAAACTTTCTAATTCCTCTTTATATTGACTGCAGCCAACTTCATGACCTTCGTTTGGTGTCGGACAGTGGCAACGATAATGTGTGGATGCATTCTCATGATATATGGACGAACCTTTTTGCAGGCGTACACAGCGTGGCGCGGTCCAGTGACGACGCGCTGAAAAAATCGCAATGGGTCCAAGGCGTTTGAAGGGATCCTCTACTTTGTGCGACGTAAAATCGGGGCCAGTTAGCGAAAGTGTGAACTTTGAACAGGCTGTGGAGTAGAGAATAAGAGGATGAAAGAAGAGAGTAAATAAGAGATTTCAAACTTATTGTTTTGAAATGTTCATCCCTGAGTTCTTGTTTATCTCTGTACATTTAAATAATGCTTAACGCACTGAGAGCTTGTAAAACTTAGCACAGAGTAAGGAAAACGGTGGCAATTGATTCCAACGTGTCAGTAGATAGAAGAAAATGGTGCCACTACTAGACCTACTCTGGGTGATGTAGATGGTAGTTATTAATTTTTCTGTAAATTCAAGTTTTTAACGCTGCCGAAAAAAGCCGGCTGAACAGCAAAAGCATGACGCCAGCGATATTAAAAAAACGACGTCTTAGCAATCACACGCAGGACTCGAATTTGGGTCTCTGAAGTTATAACAGTTCTGCCCTAAAAGTCTCTATA
>NW_016214512.1:0-1729 GCF_001687245.7 Rhagoletis zephyria | reverse complement strand
TCATTCACTCATTCATTGAGCAACGCTTGGTGGCCATATGGTGCCATAGCAGTAGTAATTAGAGTCAAAAGAGCTTCAGGAGCAGCAGCGGTGGCACTATCAACATGCACTTCACGCTTGTCGATTAGGAGTACAACAAGAGAGGGAAAAAGTGAGGAGAAAAGGTAGAAAAAGGAAAAAGCAACTCGGTAAACTGAAAGTGTGCCTGTCAAAAGGAGCAGCAGCAGCAGTGGTTATTGAAATCATGAACAGTAGTCCCACGAACAGCAGCAGCATCAGCAACTCACATGCACTTTCTTTTCAATTACCTCACAGCAGCAGCATAATGATAATCATAATTGTTCACTAAATGAAAGCAGTAGCAGCAGCAGCAGTCTCCCTGTCTTGAGCACATTGTCTCCTGAGGTCTGCTGCTGCTGCTGCTACCGATCATGATGTCCTGGCTCCCCTTCTTTTTCTTCCTCCTAATGACTTTATCTATTTCACGCACTGGTAAAGGCGCACACTCATGCATCGATACGGGAGTTAAAAAGGAGNGTCTCCTGAGGTCTGCTGCTGCTGCTGCTACCGATCATGATGTCCTGGCTCCCCTTCTTTTTCTTCCTCCTAATGACTTTATCTATTTCACGCACTGGTAAAGGCGCACACTCATGCATCGATACGGGAGTTAAAAAGGAGAAGAAAAAGAAGACTCGTGCTCGCCAATTAGCGGATGAGCACCGGCACTGCTGTTTTTGAGCAAAAACAGAAGAAGAAGTTTCAGAAGGAGAAAGTTGATAAATTCAAATAAAATAGAGGAGAAAGCTGCTAGGCAAACACACTTTTGCTGGCTGGCTGAACTGAACAACAAACACATCACCGTGTCAGTTCGTGATCGATTACCAAACGACGACGACGACCAAACGAAAAAGGCCGTCACACAGCTGAGACACTTCTTCTTTTTGCTTACTTTTTTGGCCTACTTTTTCAGTCAGAAAGAGAGTCTGGAGAAGATGTCGAACAGATTTTTGCAGCAGAAAAAGATCGAAAGACAAAAACGGTGCAAAATTGGCAGCGGTAATTGGTGGTGGCGGAGGTAGCGAAACGACAGCAGAAAAACTGCAGACAACAAGATGGCGAAAAGATGCACAACAGACGAGAACACAAGAAAGAGAACTCCCCAACTGCTGATTGATCAGCAGCAGCAACAGCAGTCGATTTAGCATCCCTGAATCAAACTGCTGATGTCTACAGCCAAAAAGAAAAGGGTCAGGAGAAAGAGGAAAGAGGAAGAAGAACAAAAATCAGATCAACTAGGTGGAACTGGTCATTTCAAAAGAAGGAAAAGGAGGAGGTGGTGAATACCAGACGACTTCTGGCCAGGCCAGTTGCAGCTGACAGGCAAATTGATGATCACTTTTTGGGCCAGCACAGTTAACAGATGCAGACAGAAGAAGTCCAGAGTGAAGGGACGGGTGCTGCTTCAACCAACCAACCAGCCAATCATCAAAGTATTTAGAGAAAGAACGAAAGAGAAAAGTCCATCAACAGTGGTAGTTGACGTTAGGTAGGTGGCATTTAGCGATAATTAGCGGTGTACACCCTGGTGTGCTGTTCAGACAGACAGACAACCAGCTTAGCGATTCCACCTGTTCTTTGGTGTAATTGATGATGCTGATGCTGTTGGTGATGCTGCTGCTGAAGTGAAGTGGACAAATTAGCCAGGCGTAGTAATCGGTAAAGGAGAAAA
>NW_016214511.1:0-1729 GCF_001687245.7 Rhagoletis zephyria | reverse complement strand
ATGTATGTATGTATGTATGCTGTGCAATTAACACTGAGGGAGCCAAATTCCGCTTGCATACAATCACATACGCTTCTTCTCATATTCGCATACCCCTAAGATTCGCATAAAGCATAGAAATCGAAATTTTCCAAAATTGCAGCGAGTTTCCCGCACTTTTGATTTCTAAATGCATACATAAATGCATGTGTCTAAAGATTCGCATATGTATGTATTTGTATTTGTACTGCGTGTGCGGCATTGTTTGCAAACGTGATAAATAGCATTCAGTTGGTAACGCCTGCGTAATTAAACGCTGGCAAATCGCCATGAAATCTCGTCGTGTGTGCCATATTTCACACACTAAACTATAGATTTTATGACTGTGACAGCGCATTGCACCCCACCTTCCTGCGACTGCCATGGTAATTTTATTGTTTCTATGTCAAAAGTACTGTCACAATATTTCTATCGGCGCATCTAAAAACTAAAAACTGAGTAGCGGCGTTTTTTATTCGAATGGAAATCGGCGTAACGGAAACAATTGCGATTGGGTTTTTTTTTTAATAAAAAATTGCATACATCACACATATTTTAGTTCCAGATCAAATTCATGGTTTTGTGACAAATATGATTATCTATAAAAAAAACGGCATTTTATTTTGGAAAACTAAAAAAAAATTCATTAAAAACGGCCTCAATCTCAATAAAATTTTTGAACACACATACATTATTGTTAAAAGGCCATGAATAACAAAAACGAAAGAAAGCATTTATCTACGTAAAATTGCACATTGACGGTCACTGCTTAGTTTAAGAACTCCAGATTGGCATGAAAAGGGATGCATATGTATATTAGGTTGCCTTAAAGTCCAGTAACGACGTTTTGCCAAATCTTTGTCATTTGGATGTATATGTGGCATTTTTAATTAAATTTAAACTAAGCAAATTTTGCTTGGGCCGGAATGATAATCTGACACAAAGACCAGAATCCCTGGCTTGGACAAGTCACCACTACGATAATATAATTATTTTTTCTACTTTGCAAACATATGTGTTCGGAGCACTCCGAATTTATGAGTCCGAAAAGGGTTCTACTTTTTATGTATGTAAGAAATAGGAGTATCAACGATTTTTTCTTCACGAACAGGACTCATATATGATCCAAATTACACGGTTCAACAAAATTTGGTCATATTTTATCTGAAAAGCGCGGCCGACCTCATCTTATAGTTTTTTTTTTTATACTACTTTGAAGTGCATTTACAAAGTTTTTTTAGCACGTCCAGTTTTTTGAGAAAAAAAAACTGTTGGATTGTCGAAAAATGGCCAAAATTCCCAATTAAAAAAAATAACAAGTAGTTTTTAGCAAAAAACAAAACCGACTTCAATTCTCATATAAAAATTTATCGGATCTAAACAAAATTAATATGGGACCACCCGGACGAAATCGGTTAACGCTGTCCAAAGTTATGCGGTAACATACATAAAAGAAAAAAAATATTCCGACGAATTGATAACCTTCTCCTTTTTGTGAAGTCGGTTAAAAATTTTAAATAGAATTCGGACTTAGTTTTTTCGAAGAAAAAAAACTATATATTAATGAAAATTTAATTCGTCTCATGTCGATAAGTTGATTAGAAATAAGTCAAAACTGAAAAAACTCAGTTCTTTAATAGCATGCACTTGTTCTTCCACAAATTTAGACTTGCGCTGAAATATTTCGGAAAAATATTATAATTTACGTGAG
>NW_016214510.1:0-1729 GCF_001687245.7 Rhagoletis zephyria | reverse complement strand
GGTTATCAAATAATGGTTCATTGGATAGCTTAAATTTGACACTTTTTTAATGTATCTAATATTGTTTATGGAATGTGTTTTTTAACATGACGCTTATCCAATACCTCTTGCCATACAAATTATGTCGATAACCAAAATATTGTCAATGCGTTAATATTTTTGCCTAAGAAGTACTTCAGTATTGAACAAGTAAGGTTATTTAAACAAAACTCACCAATATTTTAGTCGAATCAGTACTTCAGAATTCTATAAAAAGAATATCTTTGCAATACATAAATTAAAAAATTTTAATAATAATAATAAATTTAAATATATCTGGCATTATATATTAGCTGGCAACCCTATCAACCCTAGAAATCTTACACTAATATCTTAAGTAACACTTATTATATAGGCAAAGCTTTGTTCAAGAGCTATCTTTCAGTACCCATTAAAAGTAATATTCTATCTTAATTCTCTAAACCAAAAGTTAAATATATATACGATGAGCAATAGGTGGTAACCCTGTTCCAAAATATTTTAGAAATGCAGATTTTCAAAATAGTTTTCATTTCATACCAATATTTTGATGTTTTATTTAGTTTGTAACTAATTTATAATAGGTGGCAACTAGGGATGCCAAAATATCAGGAAAATTGGGATCTCGGGATTTCGGGATATTTTTTAGGTAATCCCGGGTTCCCGGGATTTATCCCGGGATTCAAATTGAGTCATAAATTTCATGAATATGAGTAAAAATTTAATATCTGAAAGCATTTAAACATGCCATTAAATAAAACTATTTAAAATTTACGATAAACAGTTTGTTAAACTCATATATCGCTAGCTTAGAGTGAAAAGTTGCTAACTTCACTTTTAATGAAAAATCATATTTTGATATAGGACGCTAGATAAATTAAAATTGCATCGTTTCGAAAAGGGTAAAGATCCCTGTTTTACGTTTTTTCGTTTATATTCAATGAAAGGAAAATTTGCTAAGGCCAAAAAAAGCTCCGAAAATTCGATAAGGCCAAAAAAGTTCGAAATGTTTTAATAAATATCGAATCCCTCCGATTCGTATGCTTTGCTTTAAACACGCAAAATGTTGTACTCAAAGTTTTGCGAAATACTTGAAGAAAATGGCAAAACGAAGTATTTTCCTCTCCTGTACAATTTTTAAATTGGGACTTAGCAACTTTGCACTCTACGCTAGCGATATTTATTAAATCAGACAAATTTTAAAGTAAAACATTTTTTTAATTGTATTTATAAAATCATGTGATTGAGGAACGTATACATCACAAATAATAATGTAAATACCAGGTACTTTTGAAAGTGACGATTGATTAAAAAAACATAAAACAAAAATATACAAAAACAATTTCTCTAAACATATTTATTCTGCTCTATAAAAAAGAGTTTTTTGCCATTTTTTCGCAATTTACTAGAATTTTTGAGGGTGTATGACTCAAACGGATCTCAGAATCGGATTCAGCGGTTCGAAATACATATTGGNGCTCTATAAAAAAGAGTTTTTTGCCATTTTTTCGCAATTTACTAGAATTTTTGAGGGTGTATGACTCAAACGGATCTCAGAATCGGATTCAGCGGTTCGAAATACATATTGGTAGTTGGGTCTGGTTAAAAACACATACCCCTTTTTTTGCCGGTGTAGTTATTATTGCGATTAAAATGTTTTCGTAAGAGCAGCAAAGCATTCAAAGCGGAGTCTTCCAAGCTTGACCTGCAG
>NW_016214509.1:1568-1729 GCF_001687245.7 Rhagoletis zephyria | reverse complement strand
TCACTCTTGCCAACACGTGCTACTTTGGACTGAGTAGGCAATTCAGGAGAAAAGTCCTCTCGACGTACGAAAACCACGCTCTATAAGTCACTAATCATGCCCGTGCTGGTATATGGCGCAGAAGCATGGACAATGACAACATCCGATGAGGCGGCTCTTGG
>NW_016214509.1:0-1466 GCF_001687245.7 Rhagoletis zephyria | reverse complement strand
GCATGGGTCTGGTGGTAAACGAGGACAAGACGAAGTATCCGCAGTCATCAAACAAACAGTCAGCACATTCGCGCCTTGGCACCCACGTCACTGTTGACAGTTACAATTTCGAGAAAGTAGAGAATTTCGTTTACTTGGGAACCAGCATTAACACCGATAATAATGTCAGCATTGAAATCTAACGCAGAATCACTCTTGCCAACACGTGCTACTTTGGACTGAGTAGGCAATTCAGGAGAAAAGTCCTCTCGACGTACGAAAACCACGCTCTATAAGTCACTAATCATGCCCGTGCTGGTATATGGCGCAGAAGCATGGACAATGACAACATCCGATGAGGCGGCTCTTGGATTGTTCGAGAGAAAGATTTTGCGGAAGATTTACGGGCCTTTACGCGTTGGCGACGGCGAGTACCGCAGGCGATGGAACGATGAGCTGTATGAGCTTTACAACGACATGGACATAGTGCAGCGAATTAAAATACAGCGGCTCCGCTGGGTTGACCATGTCGTTCGAGTGGACACCGACGCTCCAGCTCTGAAAGTATTCAACTCGGAACCCGCTGGTGGTAGCAGAGGAAGAAGGAGCCCCCACTGCGATGGAAAGATCGGGTGGAGAAGGACTTGCCTTCACTTGGCGTTTCCAATTGGCGTCAGTTGGCACAGAAGAGAAACGACTGGCGTGCTGAACTCGGTCAAAATCGCTTAGGCGGTTACAGCGCCAAAAGAGAAAAAGAAGAGGTATTTGGCAATTTGGTAACTTTCTTTGATTACCACTAAAAATGTGCACAACTAAGTGCACGCGTATCTTATTACATTAAATGAACAATTCTTGTATATATATATATCCATAGGGTTCTCGGAAACCGCTCTAACGATTTTGATGAAATTTTGTACACAGATAATGTTTTGGATTTTAAGGTTATCTGCGTAGGCAATATCTCCGAGAAGACTCGTATAAGGTTTCCACCTATTCGAAATTAGTTACAAATTAATTAAAACATAATGTGGGTATCAAATGGAAGGTATTTTAAAGATCCCTAATTCAAAACTATTTTTAATAAGGTTGCCATCTATTTTGAATCGCATATTTATTTAATTTTTTGATTAGAAGAAAAAGGTAAAATATTACTTAAACTTTTGGATTCTAGGCTAATTGACCTAATATGGTTGAGTGCAAGAAAAAGCTTTCTTCACATTACAGCCCGACGTTTCGCTAACTTTCTTAGCTTCCTCAGGGGCGATTTCTTTATTAAAAACATCAACAAAAGAAACAAGAAAAATTAAAATAAACAAAACGTATTAAAACATTGACGTTATATGTTAACATTTCACAAAATATAATCAAAAGCACAAGATTTGACAACTTCGAAGTTTACATACATGTACATAAACACTTATTAACTCTTATCACGATACATTTATCTGGGCACACTGAACTTAAGAGCTAGTTGCTTTGATACCATC
>NW_016214508.1:0-1729 GCF_001687245.7 Rhagoletis zephyria | reverse complement strand
ACGGTCATAGTGATATTCGAATCAGGGAAACAATCAGATTATATATCTCTTACGACAGACTTCATGAAAAACTTTCAGGTGAAGTTTCCTTCTAGACAGGCAGGATAGTCGAAGAGAATTCCACTGAAATCTATTCTGGTGGTTGCTACATGGACTTCGGAATCTGCGTAGGTACTGTAGTTAGTGGTATCATCATTTACCGCCTCTCTCCCAAAAAAAAAAAATACTCCGGAAGCATCGTCCGGAGGATGCATAAGACTAGACGACCATGCTTTGAAGTGCCATCAAATTATAATTTAAGAAATCTGTGAAACATGGCAGTTGAGAAGTGCAGCAGTGCATAGCATATATTTAGGCGCCCGGTGTTAGCAGTCGCGCCTAAACAGTAGATTTTTATACAACTTACATATGTGCATTTGTAGAATTTATATTTGTAGCGCTCTTTGCAGTCTACTATGTCAAGTATGTATTTCCTTAATTTCCTAANAATTGAACCTGCATTTTTGCTGATAATTGGAGCATTTATTAAAGACTTAAACGACAGTGCTGGTAAGTAGCTGCCTGACTGACTACTTGGCTGATTAAATGAGTAAGAATTTAGTCTGGCAACATTTCGTACGCGCAAAAATGTATTTACTCCGCCTCAGACACTTGAAAATTTTTATCGTTTTGGGGTGTTTTTTTTTTCTTTGGCAGCAACTCACGAATCGTTGCCTACTTTTCGGGCAAAGACTTTAGAGCACGCTTAAGCAAGCAAAGAGACATGCATAATTGCCATTATGTAAGTAGTCAATTTAATGCATTAAAAATTTTGAAATGATGCTAACAAACGGTAGTGGGAGAGCACATGAAATGGAGAAAATGAAATAATATTAAAATACTCGTAAGCATAGGAAAATTGAGCGAGCATAAAACATGATTCTAATGAAATGCCCAAACACACAGTCGCACACTTTCGCAGAATTTTAACTTAACATTTTAATTAGGTTTTCCCGCTGTCTTCTGCTCGCTTTTAATTTGAGCTTTTAATGTGCCACACACGCGACGAGCGCACACAACTGCATACATACATATATACAACCAACCAGTGTCAAAATTATAAACGCACCCACAATAACGAATTATAAGAACAAATTTTTTTTTTTTTGTTATTCACTTTTAGTTTTTTTTAACCGACTTTACAACAAGGAGAAGGTTATCAATTCGTCGAAATATATGTATATTTTTTTATGTATGTTACCCCATAGCTTTGGACCACGTTAACCGTTTTCTATAATTCTTTTTTTAGAGGAAATTTGTTGCCTCACAGGTGGTCCCAAACTAATTTGGTTTAAATCCGATCATTGGAAAGATAATCTTAAATTTGTATATGAGAATTTAAGTCGTTTTTTGCCTAAAAATTACTTCTTATTTTATAAAAATATATAAGTTATTCTTTTACAAAACCCGTATTAATCGGAATTTCAAACTTTGTGAAATTTTTGAAAAAATTCAACAACCTTCGTACAAATTTCACACTTATAAAATACATTTTGAAGGCGGATTCTGAGTATGCAGTTCAGTATTCCACTCTATTTAGGCGCTAGGTCTAAAGTGTTGCTCATTTTTTCGTGAAACATACTTTCCAAAAATTAACGCTCCCTCAAACTAGAACTTTATTATACTAAAATTGAATGGGCTACAAAACTGCACTATACTCTTAAAAATTAAATTAAAGAGTTTGAAATTT
>NW_016214507.1:0-1729 GCF_001687245.7 Rhagoletis zephyria | reverse complement strand
TGTCAATGTTATTGTGGCTTATTAACATTTTATGTTTAATATTTTTATTGAGCTTTGTACCACGATTGTTTATTAGGAAAAATTTCAAAAGCAACAAAGTCTAAGCGGTAGAAGTTATAGCAGCTATTTCGGAGATCATCACATCTCCTCATCAGACTTCTTTTTTCTAGACTTCAGCTGTAATAATAATATATTAAAAATAGATTGTTTATGTTGTTATTAAAAAACAAGTAAACAATGTTCCGCAACTGAAACGAGAAAATGCAAAATGGTGTAAAGTGCTTCCACTTTGTTTATGTTTCGTAATAATGGCGTCTGCAATGTTGAGAACTTTTCGGTTTTGTCATTAGCAATTTTATATACAGTTTAAAGTTATATAAGTACATATTACAGATTTAAAAGAAAATCTCATAGATATATACATGTGTATGTATATATATTAACTTGTATAGATATACATATTTGTATACGTATGTATATGAAATTTTCTTTTAAATCGGTAATACCATGTTCTGACCGACAACGAAAACACTTTGAAAACGAGTTTTGGGATTGTGGGCTGAAGGTTGATCACACCGGTTGTTAGTGCTTTCGTTGATATTTCTTACATCTTTTGATTACAGTCTTTCTACACAAAAACAAAACCAAAACACTTTTCCTCCATTTCACAAGCTTTAATTTAACTTCACTTGTATTGTATGTGTGTATGTCCTGGAAATTTGCAATCAGTATTTAGCAAACTTCAAACTTAGCTCAGAACTCGAGGACAATGCAATATAAAAGATGACTTAATCCGCTATGTAGGTCTGATTTGGTTCATATTTAGAACATATATTACTTATATGAAAATAAATAAATCGAAAAAAAAATTGTCGCTAGCTGGCGCAGGAGTCGAGATATAACTGATGGGAAAGTCCAATATGCGCAACCACGTTCAAATGCCGATTTGGAACTTGGTTGCGCAAACTGCACATTTCCATCAAATATAGTTTAGAAATAAAAGAGGATGATGGTTTGCATTAATGCTGCTGCCGGCTGCTGTCAGAGAGCACTCTTCAACAAACCGAGATATGCAAGCTGTGGAACCACATTTCCCGCTCATTAAGTACCGCTGCCGAAGAAGTAGCCAGATTTCAGCGAGCCCGAAAGAACAACTGGTACGATGAGGAGTGTCAGGAAGCTGCAAAAAAAAAGACGCCGCCCACAGGGCCACACTGCGATCGCGCGCAACGCGCGCTATGTGGGATCGCTATAGGGATCTGAAGAGGGAAGGAAAACGTAATTGCCATAATAAGAAGAGAAAGGCCGAAATACGTGAGTGCGAAGAGCTTGAAATGCTTGCCGACAGGAAGAATTCCCGAAAATTTTCAAGTACGACGGCGAGGAGTTGATAAGGTGCATGCATCTCACTCATGTGTAGAATATGGTCAGATCAACGAATGCCCGACGACTGGAATTTAAGTGTGCTCTGCCCAATCCACAAGAAAGGTGACCCCGCCATTCGGGCCAACTGCCGCGGGATCAGCCTTCTAAGCATAGGTTACAAGGTCTTATCGAGCGTATTGTGTGAAAGACTGAAGCCCACCGTCAATGAGCTAATTGGGCCTTATCAGTGTGGNCAAGTACGACGGCGAGGAGTTGATAAGGTGCATGCATCTCACTCATGTGTAGAATATGGTCAGATCAACGAATGCCCGACGACTGGAATTTAAGTGTGCTCTGCCCAATC
>NW_016214506.1:0-1729 GCF_001687245.7 Rhagoletis zephyria | reverse complement strand
ACCCCTTTGCACTTGGAAAAGCGATAAACCAAAGGTTATGACCTGCGGTAAAGTTGGTGCAATTGGTGGTTTTTCCACTTTTGGCTAATTTTACATCTGAAGGCGAGTAGAAAGCCAATTTGTATTTAAATAAATTACTTTTATTTATCAAAATTGAGTATTTTGCTTTGTAATGTACAGAAAATTTCATAACAAAAGGAAAGAGTAGCACAAGCGAGTGTACTAAAGCGGTAAGAAATCAAAAGCGAACAAAAGATGAAAGCTATGACTTGAGATCGAGTCTTGCAAAAAAAGTTGAGAGACCCGAGAGTAAAAAGTTAATTAAATTAAAAGTCTCTGGACGGAATGATGCCATAACCAACTCCGGGACACAAGTAGGAAAAGTAATGACTGATCAGACTTTTTGACTGGAACCCCTGGGGCACTCTCTCCTTCGGAGCTTGGAACTGCTCGGGAGGACACTTCTGCGGGTCAGTCGGATCAAAAGTGCCCATGTGGCAGGCACTTTGTAGCAGGTACATCGTGGTGTGGTTGATCAGGTAGGGAATTGACTTGGTCGCCTCCTCACCGCATCGGTCCCTCAGAAAGCCGACAATGCAGTTTTCCCAGTCGTTGTACGAGCAACAGAAGCCCCGAACGAAATTAGTCATGTTCGGTGACTTCACCATTAGCTCGTGGACGTACTCGCTGTTGGCTTGCATTGTCCGAACGCACTTTGCTCGGTATTCAGGCAGTAGTTTAACCTTGGCTATCAGACAGGGAGAATGTGCGAGGAATTCTGTAAGGAAGTAAAATGATTAATTTTGTTCAGAAAACTTTTTTTTGCTAAATGAAAAACATACTTGGCCTAATGGTGCCCTTTGAGTCGCAGAACTCTCTAATGCTTTGCTGCCAAGGTTCAAGGAAGACTCTCTTCGCAATCTCTACGTGCATCTCAGCCCCACAACGACGCATCCAGGATTTCACACAGTAAGGAAGGTAGTCGTGGTTGTTGCTAACGGAACAAAATTGCAATAAAAAAATTAGTTTTTCAAAACTGTAATGCAATATCTGGGATTTTTTTCCAAGCTAAGAACCACACTCACAAGCAGTACTGTTCAAATTCTTCATCGTTGGCGGCAATACCGGTGCCGTTTGCCTGGCTGGTAAAGTAGGCGATTGGCTCATTGAAACATTCGAGGAGGTTGTCGAGCTTGCAAAACTTGTACTTCCGTTTCCGAGCATTTACTGTAGAAGGACTGAGTAGGCATATCACTAGGCAGGTTGCCAACACAAGGCGAAACATCATTTTTAAAGTGTTTGTATTGTTCTTAAACAAACAATATGCTTGATCAAGGAATCACAGACATTAATACCAAACACACTGAATGCAAAGTCAAACGAACCGACACTGCTAAAAGAACTTTAACTCACTCCAGGCAGCAAATGAGCAACTTTATACTGATGAAAGTTCGTTTGTTTTTATAAGTGATCAAGATCTGTTCTTTGATCCAAGCACCACTACCACCACCATCACCACCACCACAAAATTAACTTCTTTTGCTCCTTTCTCCAGGAGAAGAGGCAAATGAGCAGGCAAGAGTGAAATTCATCTCATCCCTCCTCCTCTTCTTCTTTCTTCTTTTTCCTCTCCCCCATTCAATTCCTCCTGCATCAGTGGAAAGTGCTTCCAGTGTAAGTTCTCTCTCTCTCTCTCTCTCTCTCTCTCTCTCTCTCTCTCTTCCTCTTT
>NW_016214504.1:1568-1729 GCF_001687245.7 Rhagoletis zephyria | reverse complement strand
TATTACAATATTGGTATCAAATTAAAGAGGTTTAAGAAAGATAACTGTTATACATAGTTTTGAGAAGGGTTGCCCCCAATTCTAAAATTTTAACTCAG
The DNA here is from genome assembly GCF_001687245.7 of Rhagoletis zephyria. Lineage (NCBI taxonomy): Eukaryota > Metazoa > Arthropoda > Insecta > Diptera > Tephritidae > Rhagoletis > Rhagoletis zephyria. The sequence continues at coordinate 1,631 of NW_016214504.1, read as the reverse complement.
TTAAACTGATAAAGTAAATGAAATATTGCTATGTGGGTATCAAACTAAAGAGTTTTAAGAAGG
>NW_016214504.1:0-1455 GCF_001687245.7 Rhagoletis zephyria | reverse complement strand
CCCCAATTCTAAAATTTTAACTCAGTTAAACTGATAAAGTAAATGAAATATTGCTATGTGGGTATCAAACTAAAGAGTTTTAAGAAGGCTTACAGCCGAAAATATTTTAAGGGAGGGTTGCCACCTGTTAAAAAATTTGGCGCAATTTAATTGATAAACTAAATGATATATTACAATATAGATATTAGATTTAAGAGGTTTAAGAAAGATAACTGCTGGAAATACTTTTGAGTAAATTTGCCACATCTTTGAAAATTTAAACTCAATTTTGATAAAATAAATGAAATACGGTAATTTGGGTATCAACCTTTAGATTTTTAAGAAGGCTTCCAGACGAAAATATGTTTGAGGAGGGTTGCCACCTGTCTGAAAATTTAACTCAATTTAATTGATACAGGTATCAAATTTAAGAGGTTTAAGAAAGAAGACTTTTGGAAATACTTTTGAGGAGGGTTGCCACCTATTTGGAAATTTTAACTCAGTTAAGTTGATTTAAAAAAATGAAATATTGCAATGTGGGTAGCAAGCTAAAGAGTTTTTAAAAGAACTACAGTAGAAAATTTGTTTGAAGGGGGTTGCCACCTGTTTGAAAATTTAACTCAATTAAATTGGTAAAATAAGGGAAATGTTACAATATCGGTACCAAACTAAAGGCACTTGAGAAATCTTGATTTAGAAATCTATATCTATATATATATACATGCATAAATGTTGTGTTCGTTTTTCACGGTCATCAAAACTCGAGAACCGCTGAACTGATTTGAATAATTCTTTTTGTATTGTTCGGTATAATACCGGGATCATTTATATTACAAAAATTTGGAGAGTTGCCACCTGTTTGAAAATTTTTAAATCCAGTTATATTGATAAAATAAATACAATATTACAATACGGGTATCAGATTAAAGAGGTTTAAGAAAGATAACTGTTGGAAATATTTTTGAGGACGACTGCCTCCTATTTGAAAAGATTAACTCAGTTAAATTTATAAAATAAATGAAATATTGCAATGTGGGAATAAAATTAAACAGGGTCAAAAATGATATCTGCTGGAATACTTTTGAGGAGGATTGCCACCTATTTGAAAATTTTTACTCAGTTAAATTGATAAAGTAAATGAAATATTGCAATGTGGGTATGAAATTAAAAAGGGTTAAGAAAGATATCTGCTGGAATACTTTTGAGTAGGGTTGCCATCTGTTTGAAAATTCAACTCAATTTAAAGGTAAAATGAATGACCTTATACAATATAGGTATCAAATCAAAGAGGGCTAGAAAATATGACTGTTGAAAATACTTTTGAGGAGGGTTGCCACATATTTGAAAATTGTAGTTCAGTTAAATTTATAAAATTTATAAAATAAATAAGAAGGCTTACAGCCGAAAATAAGTTTGATGAGGGTTGTTATCTGTTTGAAAATTTAACTCAATTTAATTGATAAGATAAATAACTTA
>NW_016214503.1:0-1729 GCF_001687245.7 Rhagoletis zephyria | reverse complement strand
AAATTACGACAAATTATTACGGCTAATTAACGCAAATTAATTCGGCAAAATTCGGAAAGTTATTACGGCAAATTACGGCAAATTTCGGCAAATTATTACGGCGAATTACGGCAAATTTTTACGGAAAATTACGGCAAATTACGACAAACTATTACGGCTAATTACCGCAAATTAATACGGAAAATTTCGGCAAATTATTACGGCTAATTACGGTAAACTACGGCAAATTTTTACGGAAAATTACTGAAAATTACGGCGAATTATTACGGCAAATCACGCTAAACTACGGCAAATTGCGACAAATTATTACGGTCAATTATTACGGCAAATTACGAGAAATTACGCCGAATTATTACGGCAAATTATTACGGTAAACTACGGCAAACCGCCGAAAATAACGCAAATTAATTCAGCAAATTGCGGCAAATTATTACCGCAAATTACGGCAAATTATTTAGGCAAATTACGACAAATTATTACGGCAAATTACGGCAAACTAAGGCAAATCATTACGACAAATTATTATGGCAAATTACGGTAAATTATTACGGCAAATTACGACAAATTACGGCGAATTACTACGGTAAATTACGGCAAATTTCGGAAAATTATTACTGCAAATTACGGTAAACTACGGCAAATTATTACGGGAAATTACGGCACATTACGGCAAATTACGACAAATTATTACGGCTAATTAACGCAAATTAATACGGCAAATTTCCGAAAGTTAAATTATTATGGCAAATTACGACAAATTACGGCGAATTACTACGGGAATTTACGGCAAACTTCGGCAAATTATTACTGCAAAATACGGTAAACTACGGCAAATTATTACGTGAAATTACGGCACATTACGGCAAATTACGACAAATTGTTACGGCTAATTAACGCAAATTAATACGGCAAATTTCGGCAAATTATTACAGTAAACTACGGCAAATTATTACGGAAAATTGCGGCCAATTACGGCAAACTGCGTAAATTACCGAAAATAACGCAAATTACTTCAGCAAATTACGGCAAATTACCGAAAATTATTACGGCAAATTACGGCAAATTTCGGCAAATTATTACTGCAAATTACGGTAAACTACGACAAATTATTACGGGAAATTACGGCACATTACGGCAAATTACGACAAATTATTACGGCTAATTAACGCAAATTAATACGGCAAATTTCCGAAAGTTAAATTATTATGGCAAATTACGACAAATTACGGCGAATTACTACGGCAATTTACGGCAAACTTCGGCAAATTATTACTGCAAAATACGGCAAATTATTACGTGAAATTACGGCACATTACGGCAAATTACGACAAATTATTACGGCTAATTAACGCAAATTAATACGGCAAATTTCGGAAAGTTATTACGGCAAATTATTACGGCGAATTACGGCAAACTACGGCAAATTTTTCCGGAAAATTACGGCAAATTACGACAAATTATTACGGCTAATTACCGCAAATTAATACGGCAAATTTCGGAAAATTATTACGGAAAATTCCGGCAAATTACAGCAAATTACGACAAATTATTACGGCAAACTACGGCAATTTATTACGTAAAATTACGGCACATCACAACCAATTATTACGGCAAATTACGGCTAATTGTTACCGCAAATTACAGCAAATTACTGCAAATTATTACGGCAAATTACGGCAAATTGCGGCAAATTACGGCAAATTGCGCAAATTACCGAAAATTATGGCAA
>NW_016214502.1:0-1729 GCF_001687245.7 Rhagoletis zephyria | reverse complement strand
AAGAAGAAGAAGAAAATAAGGTGTTACCTCACAGGTGGTCCCATTAATAATTTGGTTTAAATCCGATCATTGGATCATGAAGAGATAACCGACAATCTTAAATTTGTATACTTATTTGAATTGAAGTCGGTTTTGTTTTTGCTTAAAAATCACTTGTTTATGTAAGCATTTGTTGAAAATGCAGTCTCACATAGAAATGTAAAAGTAAAAGTCACTAGTATTTTTAATGCATTCTTGCCAGCACCAGTGCATACACTTGCATCCAGAACTCTTTTGGCTCACTTCGTAGTATGTAATATTCAAAATGCTGTCTTCACTGATGTCCAGAAGGTTTCCAATAGCTTAATTGGTCATCTCAGTAGGTTTACTTTTCGGGTCACATGAAAACGCGTTTATTATCCAGCTGTAGACATCCTCAGAGTCAATGTTGGGAAAATATTCGATTTTTTTTTTTTTAAACCTTCCAAGTTAACGGTGGTAATGCGCCTTAACGCTAAGAAAATAACCTTCACAGCTAATTTCACGAAAGAAATTTAAGTGAAAAATGATTTTAATTTTTACAGTTTTATATGGAAATTGACTGAAAATAAAAAAAATATTTTCAAATTTAAATTGCTGCTGAAACCGGCTGTTATCAATTTGCATGGCGTTAATTTTGAAGTTACTTAAGTTTTTCTAATTTACTTGGTTTACTTATGGGGTTTTCATGCAAATTGCCAGAAATTCTAAAATATGCAAGTCACCAATAAAAAAAATTCCACGTGCTGGAAAAAACCAAAGATGTNTTATTTTCAAATTTAAATTGCTGCTGAAACCGGCTGTTATCAATTTGCATGGCGTTAATTTTGAAGTTACTTAAGTTTTTCTAATTTACTTCGTTTACTTATGGGGTTTTCATGCAAATTGCCAGAAATTCTAAAATATGCAAGTCACCAATAAAAAAAATTCCACGTGCTGGAAAAAACCAAAGATGTATTTTAATTTCGCAGGCCACTGTTATCTTCGCAGCGTCCTCAAATATGGGTTTTAAATCTTGTGGCGGCATCTTCCTAGTCGCCAGGTAATACCGACGGATCATACATTGACTTCTCATGGCGTTTTCTGCCTCTTGCGTCATTCTAGACATCGCTCCTTTCGTTTTTCCAACCACTGCAAATATCCGCACACTTGCTTCATTTCAAACCATTTTTCTATACAAATTTGTCGATAGCTTTAAAAAATTCGGTGCTAGTGGTGTAAGTCTCAAGTACTTCGCCCATCAAAAGTTCTTCTTCGATTTGTATTACGAATGGGTACCTNGTGTAAGTCTCAAGTACTTCGCCCATCAAAAGTTCTTCTTCGATTTGTATTACGAATGGGTACCTCACTAACACGAGAAGAACATTAAGTCCCACTATGTCGGTACTTTCGTCAAGTGGCAAACTAAAAAATTCCCAAGTTTTCAAACTTTTTATAAGTGCGTTCTCGACTGGCTCTAAAATCGTGTTGGTTCGCTCTTTCATAGTGTGATTGTGAATTTCCAAAGAATAAGTAACATATACATGTGCGCAAAGCCGCTGCGCTTGTTACGAGAACAGCCCAGCCAGCAAAAAAATCCGAAAACGGAAAGAAAAGTGGATGACACGCGGATTAGGTCTACAAAAGTACCGAAAATCGTTGTGAAAAGGGTACGTTTCCGGTTATTTTTCTGATTCAATTTTTCGTTGACAAAACGTACTGGGGAACTACG
>NW_016214501.1:0-1729 GCF_001687245.7 Rhagoletis zephyria | reverse complement strand
AAGAAAAAGTGCTGAAGAGAAATTCTTATACTAAAAGAAACATTTTTTTCAGTACATAAATACATATGTTTATTAGACTGCATCACCAAAAAAAAATTGCGGTTTTCCCGCCGGGATTACAAAATTTATTATATTCTAAGACGCCCACCAACATTTTTTCCGAAATATTAAGATTTAAGCGACCTGGACTCCAAAAATGGAGTTTTTTATGAATAAAGATAGTTTGTTAAAGAACTTTTTGAAAAAGGTCCCCTCGGATGACAAAACAGATTAGGCTTGAAAAATCTGCATAAAAATATTTAAAAATCTTTTCAACGGAATCGTAATAATGAGATTTTTGATGCTGTTTTTTTTTTTACTTTTTTCAAAGGTTGATTTACAAAAAACTTAAATAACTGGGCCAAAACTATCCTGATTTAGACTTATGGTATCTCGGTAGAAAGGTATTTTCCCACATTTTTTATTTACTTGCAAAAAAAGTCATTCGTCTCGTAATTTTTTTTTTTTTTAATACCAACCCATCTTAATTCAACTTTGGATGATGTTCGTTTATTCTACCTTTATCTTTCATCCCTTGGATGAGTTTATTAGCAAAGAAGTAAAAATGGTGAGAAAATACCTTTCCAATGATACCTCACAAGTCTAAACCACATCAAAAATCTCATTATTACGATTGCGTTAAAATTTTTTTTTTTTAATTTTTTTATAAATATTTTTATGTAAATATTTTAGGCTTAAGCCGTTTTGTCATTTGAGGAATTTTTTTCAAAAAACATCTTTAAGAAACTATTTTTATTTATAAAAAACTCCATTTTTGGGGGGATTTTCAAATCGCTGCAGCTCACGTAAATCTTAATATTTTTTTCTGAAATATTTTGGTGGACGTCTTAAAATATAAAAGATTTTATAATTCCAATGGCAAAATAGAACCGTTGTTTTTTGTATGGGGAGTGATGCGGTCTAATGTAGGTACGTATGTATATACATTAAGGTGGTCCAAAAATGCATGTGGGGGGAGGAATTCTTGAAAATTCATATTTTTCGATGGGGAAATCTTGCTTCTCTTCAGCAGATTCCCATAATAATACCCAACTATTTATTTAACCATTTCTTCATAGTAGCTATATGCTATAGGCCAGAAAATGCAATGGCGGGATAAATACAAAATCTTTCGCATAGAAAAATGGTTAAATAAATAATTGTGTATTGTTTTTGGAAGTATCCGATCGAAAATTATTGACATTCGAGAATTCCATACCATTTCTAAGAAAAGTTTTTTTTTTCAAATATAAATTACTTGGACAAGTTTGAACGCTTTGAGCTACATACCTCTAAATATTTTTTGAGTTCAAAATAAAAAATAGGGGTATATTATATAGAGAATCCTAGGGGGTGAGAGCATTAATATTCCGCACTTTACTTATTTTGGACCACCCTAATGTACATACACATCGCACCCTAAATCAAAAATACGTCACAACTCCAAAAATACGAAATGTTCAGGAGAGGCAAAAAACTGTTGATGCTGCGCATGCGACGCACAGTGTTTCCACTATATGGGGGCAGATGGAAATAATACACCAATTTCACTGAAACTTGACATGTGCTCTAGTTTTACTTAGAAATAGGGAATTATGAAATTTGGTAAAGATGGAATAATTGTCACGCCTTCTACTATTATGGGCGGAAACATTAAATTTCATCCGATTTCGATGAATATAACTTTTAA
>NW_016214500.1:0-1729 GCF_001687245.7 Rhagoletis zephyria | reverse complement strand
GCTTAGAATGCGTCTGACTTGCTTTTGGACAAATTCGACGTAGGGTGCATAATTGTCGCGATGCTGTCAATTTGTATAAATTTATACCAAACTAGGTGCACTTAATTATCTTGGCATGGAAAAGCAATACGTTTAAAATACGAAAACTCCGATGTTTCAGTAATTGTGGACCCTAATTTACTCCAAGTTAATACTTACAACATTCATTTAACAATAAATAAGACTGTTATATTACTGTAATTATTACAAAAATGTAGTTTTATTACATTTTCTTACTTTTACTGTGATACATATTTGAATTATCTAATTCCCTAAATTAAAGTGGAATCTGATTTTTTAAACCGGTGACCACCCTGGGAGGTTGCTAAAAATAAAGCGTTTTCAAAACCATTTCCGATGCCCATATTGCAGCAATGCATTTAACTTAATAGAATAAAATTTTTTAATAGGTGGCAACTCTGTTAATCTCCCAACCTAGATACGAACACGTAAGTATGCGTCCTCCTACAATCGGACCACGGCAACATGGAGTCTATCGATGTCAAACGTTAAGTTTCTTGTTTTGGTGGAATAATGCGACGTCCTCCCCTTCCTTTACTTGATTTTAAACATTTACAATTCTAAATGTCAAAACACGTCTTTTCTGAACATTTCGAGTTGAAATATTCATAAAAATAATTTTGGCCGCCTAAATCAGCCAAATACCCTATGTGGGTCGGCTGAATCAGTAAAACGTGACAGTAGTTGACTTTTGAGGTTAATATATCGGTCTTGAGTTGGTAAGGTTTTTAAAACATCCGCAGCTTCCTTTAAAGCATCGCTGCTAATTGCTGAGAGGACCAGATTATATTTACCGACATAAGATGTGGTCTTGTACGACTGAAAGGTGGCCTCAATTTGTAGAAACCATTTGTCTGGCATCTCAGTTCAGAACAGTCGCAGCTTGCATTGCGATACAAGCGNATTTGATATGAAAAATAGTACCAAATTTCGTACTACTTCGCAAAGCGGGCTTTTTTTCTTCCCGTTTCTCTCGTGCTTCCATATTACAACCTTTTGTAAGGGAGCCGTCGACATGAGCTGTCACTACGTACAACACCTTGTATAATTCCACCCATGATAAAAATATAGTAAGGTAGAACCGCTGAGAGTCACTTCTAAAATTCTTGACGTTTCCAAACAATTTAATTTTTAAATTTACTCACAAACTCACACACACATTTTCATTTTCTATCTCAAGCAACAACAATTTCGAACAATTTCAATTTTTTATTTTCACTTTTATATGATTTTATAATGTTGGCAAACTTCAAAAAAAAATCATGGCCGACAAATTGAGAGAACGGTTATACCTTGCTATGTTTTTATCATGATTCCACCAACAAAAAATACGAAACACGTTTTCTGTCAGATAGCTAACATGGCAGATAAGAAGAAGAAGTGAAACTACCTTCTAAAAATTTTTGTATGACAGCGAATTCCCGAAAATTAAGTTTACTGGAGAGTTGCTGGCAAAATACTGGATAATTTGTAAACAAAGAGAACTGTTTATGAAAATATAATTTCCTTCAAACAAAAATTTTTCCACAAACAATTTACACAAATTTTCGTGAAATGCTTTAAAAACATTTGAAAATTCGTGGAAACTATATTTCTTAATTAATTGGAAACCAAAATTTTTAAACCAAAAAAGTGTGAGAAAAAATCATCATGGAAGATAATGAAAGGG
>NW_016214498.1:0-1729 GCF_001687245.7 Rhagoletis zephyria | reverse complement strand
TTTTTTTTTGTTTTGCTTGAGGTTTTAAATACATATATACAAATACATGTTTCTTTTTAATGTAAAAAATCAAAACAAAATCCGTGAATCGTTGGACCGCCTCTGGCATTTTGACTCGATGCCTCTAAAGTGAGCACCAATTGGCTGCCTCTCAAATGAGTTCATTCGACAATTTTAGAATTTGGCTAATTAATTTAGAAAAAGATTTAAAAAATATACCATTTATATAGGTATACATATATGTATAAAATATCAGAACAAAGTTTGCATTTGTATGACTTTCACTACTCTTAGGTGAGTCAGTTTTTTGAGATATATGTACATATTGTAATATATGTATTTACTTTCGACATTTCTCGAATGCTGACAAAACAAGTAAATGGTACAGTGGCCAGGTGAGATAGCAATGCATTTGGTCCTTATGTTGTTTGTAAAATTACAATAGAATCTACATACATATATATATATAGGAGATGCATTACAATGTGACTCATTCCGACAAATGATTAGTGCATTAAAAAAAATGAGTCGGATATCCGTAAAATTCAGAGACTACATAATTCGCCTTCAAACAGGACAGACCAGCAGACGTCATGATCGTTTTGGTTTAATATTGTTTCTTCTTGCCCTTACAAATATTGCACCAAAGACAAAATTATTATTACATATACTATGGTGGGCAACTATTCGAGATTATTTACAAACTAAACATCACATCACAATATGGATTTCAAATGGAAAGTGTTTTGAAAATCCCAACTCGGAAATATTTTTGAATAGGGTTGCCAGCTATTCTCTATCGTATATTTATAAAATTTTTTTTTAGGAAATTAAGATACAATATTACTCTTGAAAGCTCTTGAAAAATGCTTTGCCTATATATTAAGTGTTGTATTTTAAGATATTAGTGTAAGGTTGGAACTTATTTTCGATTCTACAGTAACAAAATCTTAATACGGATATCAAAAAAAGGTATTTTTGAGAACTTAAAAGTATAAATATTTTCGTTGAGGGTTGCCACGCATTTTAATGCGAATTTGTGTCTTAGATATTAATTGCATGGTGTATTTTTTTTATAAATATTCATTTTGCATGTATGTATGTAAACACAGTTTTACACTCTAAATATGTACTCTTCAACCTGGCATATTTGTTAATAGGTGGCAACGTTTAATGTCAAATATTTTTGAATTTCATTAGATTCAAAGAGTAAAACTTTTTTTTCTTTCAAAAATATTCTTTTTGTAGAATTTTTAGCTACAGATTCGGCAAAAATGTTTACGATATTTTGCTAGTTAACATCATTAAAAAATCAGGTATCTCTTAGGATAATATATGATAATATTTTTTTGTTGAAATAATTTGCATGGCAAAAGGTATTGGATTGGAGGAATCTTAAAAAACAAATTCCATTTACGACATTATATAAAACATGTTTTTAAATTAAATCTATCCAATTGACCATTATTTGATAACCAAACCAATAAAACTTTAAAAAGTGTATGCATTCCGAGCAAAGCTCGGTCAACCTGGTTCTGTTAATAATGGTCTGTAGACTTAAATATGTTCATACATACATACATATATACATATGTACATGTATATGCACATTAGGGTGGTTATAATTTAATTTCGAAAAAAGTGCATTGCACATACGTATTAAACTGTTTACCAAAAATGATGCTTTACCCTCAAAATTTTTAAAAGAAAAATCAGTGTATTATAAGTT
>NW_016214497.1:0-1729 GCF_001687245.7 Rhagoletis zephyria | reverse complement strand
CTAAACTAATTCTCCAAAGTAAAAAAGTACATACTCATTATTTTCTTGAAGAGACTCTTCAAGAGATATCAGCTGTTGTGAAAGTTGACATTTCTACTAAAAGTTTACGTATATTTTTCTTTCGTAGTCAGTATTCCTGTAGTTCGAGATGGTATAAGTTTTCGAGTGAGAAAGATACTTCCAAAAAGAGAATGGAAATTAATAACGAAGGTAATATTTGCGTGATTAACAAAAAATAAAACTAACATATAGCTTGCTAAATAAAATAAAACTTATTTTCGGAATGGACTCTAATTTGGGTAATAATATTCCACTTTAAGTAGAGTGGTTTATTATTTTATTATTGGTTTCATTTGGAGGTCTTCAAGCTTTGTGGGCAATAAAATTGTTCAATTTAGAGTTCGTGGGCTGAGAATCGTGTTGCACTTTTTTTTGCATTTTTTGAATAATGGACTCTTTTCTTAGAAATGTTCCATGCGTGTTTTGCCAAGCATTTCGATGTTTGAAAAGTAGCAGTAAACAAATATGCAAAAAACTGTTTTAAATATTTTGCTGCGGAATAATTTTAGAGGCAGCGCATCCGAAGAATATAACAACTACATGAAGGAAATTGCAAGAATAATATGCCAGTACGTAGGTGAAAAATGAATGTTTGCATTTTTTTGTTTAAACTTCTACGTTACGTTATCTATTTCATTCAACTTTTTATCTAGTCTAATTATTAGTAATATTCTTGTTGTGCCAGTATCCTTTATTTGTAGCAGCTATGATTAAAAAAATGTATATGAATAAGTAGCAAAAACTAAACAACAACAAAAACAGATTTTAATTCATCGAATTCAAAAACCCCCTTATATATAAATTTTTGGTGAAAAAGAAAAAATATATATATAAAATTTGGTAGCCATATTGAATTCGCCATTTTGAATTTAAAAAATCTGCAATCAGATTCGAAATCAGCGATCTCAAAAATCCCCAAAAAAGCAAATTTCAAATCAATTTGGTTACTTCTCGGCTTTTGGCCAGCAAATGATAGTCGCCAGACCATAGTGGTTTGTAGGAAAAGGAAAAAAAGCTATAACTGAAACCATATTAACTATAATAGCCTTCATTGTTTAGCAAACGAAATAAAGATTAATTCATCCTTAATTTGAAATATTTTTATACTTTCCTTTACTCTTACTATTAACAAAAATCTTTATCCAAGAAAATTATTCTCTTAAATCTATTAAAGGCATTTATTTATATTTTCTATTATGACGATTTGGCTAATTATTGAAATGCTTTTACACCGTACTGGGAAAGGGTCTCCCAAATTAAGTGGTTATAGCATGTGGACATTGTTAAGTAGATGTTGTTGTTTTTGATTTTTGTAATTTAAATTTACTTGCAATTAAATAGCTAAACAGATTTGGTTTTATTAACATTTTGCCATGTAGAAGAATGTAACGAATTTTCCCTTTTTTGATTTTTTTCAATTCCATAAATGTATGTCGTTGTTCGTTAGATAGATAATAAGCATCATAAGATAATAAGACCGATATGATAATTTTGAAAGTTCCTTGCAATTTTAACATAATTTAGAGAATAATTATGACTTTATTGCAACTGTTGTAATTATTCTTTATTTAGTGTTCCATGGACTCCAACGTATTCACTTCCTTGTTTTGACTTCATTGTTGCCAAAGAAGAAACGCTATAACTTTTATTAGCCTAGATGCCACACATA
>NW_016214496.1:0-1729 GCF_001687245.7 Rhagoletis zephyria | reverse complement strand
TGTTTCTAGTGATATGGATAGCCAAACGATTGGTAGACAAGGCAGCGAAAGTACAAGAAATAAAATTATAGTTTAAAAAACTTAAACCTCCCTATTATAATTGCCATTCGTACTGTCATCAGTGGTGCGATTCACTACGCGATTTTAGCAACTCTTGTTATTGTTAAGTCAGCTAAACGACAATTTTAACAATTTAGCTACTCAGTAAACGTTTCCCTAACAATATTCGTTAGCGCCAAATTCAGCTGTTGTCGCTAACGATAACGANTTTTTTTTCTGACGCCAATAAAGCTAAACTGGGTTGTTGATGAACTAATTCGAAATTATAAATCAGTTAGCATGGAGAAACCAGTTGAATCATATGAAAAATGCCGAACGATAGTGAAGCTTCCATCGAAGATCGAGCTCACAAGGATATTTGGCAATGCTTTGAGGAAATCGCAAACGGCTCTGATGCTGATTCTAGTGTTTCTAGTGATATGGATAGCCAAACGATTGGTAGACAAGGCAGCGAAAGTACAAGAAATAAAATTATAGTTTAAAAAACTTAAACCTCCCTATTATAATTGCCATTCGTACTGTCATCAGTGGTGCGATTCACTACGCGATTTTAGCAACTCTTGTTATTGTTAAGTCAGCTAAACGACAATTTTAACAATTTAGCTACTCAGTAAACGTTTCCCTAACAATATTCGTTAGCGCCAAATTCAGCTGTTGTCGCTAACGATAACGAAGGCCGCTAATTTGACGACGTTTAGATTGGTGTTGTTAATAAAACATAAAAATGCACAGCACCGCTAGCAAAAAAAATCAAAAATCAAAGGATTTTTCAGAAACATCAAACTTAAAGTGCAAGTACTAAAATTTAATGGGCTACAAAACTGCATACATAATTCGTTTATTATTCTGATAAAAAACTTGAAGTTTTACGAAAGTTTGTTGAATTTTGTTCAAATGTCGCACAAGGTTTGAAGCTACAGTTTGTACGATTTTAGGTGCAGAACAAACTATTAAAACAAGTAATACAAATTAAATAACAAAAAATATATNAATAACAAAAAAAAAAAATAGTTTGTTACAACACTTGTCTATATGTGTTCCGGTTATAATTTTCCAATAGGGCGTAAACAAATATAGAAAAGTGGAAGTTAAAAGGTGAAAGCCTATTTTTTTAATCTTACAGGAACTGAATATGCCTTGAATTTAAGGGAATTTAATAATTAAAGTTTTCAATTTAATACGTGTACATCGTTTATTAAAAATACAAACATTATATATCGCTAGCTTAGAGAGAAATGTAGCTAAGTCCNTATATATATATATATATAAATATTCAATGAAAGGAAAATTTGCTAAGTCCAAAAAAGCTCCGAAAATGCGATAAGGCCAAAATAGGTCGAAATCTTTAATAAATATCGAATTCCTCTGATTTGTATGGAGTTTTGCTTTGCTTTAAACAGGCAAAATGTTGTATTCAAAGTTTTGCGAAATACTTGAAGAAAATGACTACAAAAAGTTTTCTCCTCTCGTGTACAATTTTTAAATTGGGACTTAGCAACTTTTCATTCTAAGCTAGCGATATGTATGTTAGTATTTAAAACGTTCTTTATTAATCATCATGACACTAACATAATACAATCAGTCCTCAAAATAAATATGTACAAAATGTGCATACATTCTTTTTTTTTTTTAATATTAACAATCTTTTTCGTGTTAAATGTTTTTTGTA
>NW_016214495.1:0-1729 GCF_001687245.7 Rhagoletis zephyria | reverse complement strand
TTTCTCATTTTTCGTCATATCCTCGGCATTTACAATCGGATCTTGTCCCTAGTGGAAAATTTTTCTTCTATCAAAGTCAATTGACCGCAAGTTATCCGCTATAGTACCTAACGACAAGATCTCAGTTCCTAGCACCCTACCGAACCACACTAATGTCAAAAAAAAAATCATAAAACTGATGCTAAGGAAGTTTTTTGATATTCCACTNGAGTGGAAAACTTTTCTCCTATCAAAGTTGATTGACCGCAAGTTCCCCGCTATAGTACTTAACCACAAGATCTCCGCTCCCAGCACCCTACCGAACCACACTAATGTCAAAAAAAAAAATCATAAAACTGATGCTAAGGAAGTTTTTTGATATTCCACTCAGAGTTAGGGGTAGTTCACTAAATTTTTAGTGCGCTAGGCTTTTCACTAGCACTAACTATATATGTAGAAAAAAAATTGCATTTGCAATAAACATGGGGCGTTCCATATCAAAATGGATGGGGTTCACACTTCATGTGTTTGATTTGGTTGAAATTTTTAAGGTTGATGTATAAATATAAACAAAAAAACAAAAATATGAAATTTGAGCTTGATTAATAGATTTTTAAAAACTTTACAGCACAAAAACCAAAAACAGCGAGGAAAAAATTAAAAAAAAATCACACATACACACATCAAAATTCTCTATGAAAAGAAATATTTAAATAATTTTTCGTCTTGAAAAATTGTGCTCATACAAATTAAAAAAAAATAAATAAGGTTTTAAAAACATGCCACCTCAAAACAAGAAATTAAAAAAAAAAATCAGAATAGTAGGTCTAAGTACTGCGCATTTTCTTCCATAAGTAAAAATATATATAAAAAGGTATGTATTTTTCACTACAAAAAAAAAAAAGAGTATCTATAAAAGCAAACAGTTATATTTAGATCTTTAAAGTAATTACTTTTTTATTGTTGTTTGGTTTGAAGTTTTTTTTCTATCAAATCCAAGTACAAAAAGTTTACTTTGTAAGTACGAAAAACGACTTTTAGCCACATAAACTGCTCAATCTATCTATATTGCATCGGATAGTTCGGTAAGAGGGCTAAAATAGTGCCTACCTAAATGGCCTGCTCTACTATTGGCTAAAGCTGGGCAACCGCAGAAGAAGTGCTCGACTGTTTCTTCCTCTTACTCATAACTACAACTCTCCCAGTATTCATGGGAAAATATTCTTAATCATCGAAAAGTACCTACCAAATAGCCAATGACCGGTTACCGCCTGCCATAACCATCGAAATGATTCTTGAGAAGGTGAGCAGTTCTTTCATTTTCGTCCTATACCCTTATCTAGTCATGAGCTTCCTGAGTAATGTGATGTCTAATTCTTAATTTGCGGGTTGCCATTTGTATCCGAATTTTGTCGCTATTTTTCACTGAGCGGAAAATTGGTACCTTTTCTGGCTAGCGCATAGGTAATGCAATTTTCTTCAATATCTCCATGCCCCGTGACCCATATGAAGCTGACTTTCAAGACGATTGCTAATATCTTTAAAGCTGCCAGGCATTCCTTTGTAACGGTTGACCTTAGCATTAGCGGTCATTCATTGATTTGATCGCCGCCTGTCCGAGAAGATGTTAATCGTAGTCTTCGTTACGGTATGCGTACTAAGGTACACACACACACATCTCTTATAGCTAAAACCTCTGTCTGATAAACGTTGCAGTGATCCGGAATTCTGACGAATAATTCCAGTCCTT
>NW_016214494.1:0-1729 GCF_001687245.7 Rhagoletis zephyria | reverse complement strand
TGAGTGCAATGTTATCCAGTTTAACAGTTAATTGTACTTGCGTTTTAAAGTATGTTGCGTTAGCTTCTCAACATTTTTTTAACAATCACAACAAAAAACGCCAATTTAGCTTGAAGTATGCTGGCAATTGAAGTCATTCCCAAACTTTTCTTTTTGAGAAAAGTCTGTTGTTGAAATCAACAGAGCGTTAAAACTGGCAAATTATTCTCAATTAGCAATTGGTGCTTATAACTTCTTATGTTCTGTCTTTTTTGCACTCTTTTAGCACAAATTAGACGACTAACTTTTTAACTAACTTAATTCCACCTTTTTTTGCTATTTGATGTAGTTTAGTGTTTCGTTGTCGTAAACATTGCTGTGTTCGTTGAGCACATTCTCTTGGTTGGCTTTCAATAAAGCCACAGTTCTTAGTGCGTATTTCAGTTTCATTAAAATATGGCCATTCAAAAAGCGTGTGCTAAACTGCCTTTGCCATTAGTCGATCACAAGTGGCATGCACCGGTAAACTGAGTTTGGGCAAAAACACTTGGCAAACTTACTTTACTTGCTCTTTATTTAATTTTCAAACTTAACTTCTATTTTTTTAATAATGGCAACATCCTTTGCTTAAAAACCGTCAGNGTGCGTATTTCAGTTTCATTAAAATATGGCCATTCAAAAAGCGTGTGCTAGACTGCCTTTGGCATCAGTCGATCACAAGTGGCATGCACCGGTAAACTGAGTTTGGGTAAAAACACTTGGCAAACTTACTTTACTTGCTCTTTATTTAATTTTCAAACTTAACTTTTATTTTTTTAATAATGGCAACATCCTTTGGTTAAAAACCGTCAACCTTGCTTGCAAAATGTAAGAAATTGTGCAGTCGGTTGATATATTGAAAAAAGAAGTAGGAAACTGATTTTAAATTTATAACCTAAAGTTAAAAAAATTGTCAGCCCGTTAAAATCTACTTTTTATTGTTTGTAAATGTAGTTAATATACTACATTTTTAATTAATTACTGAGGCAGAAAAGTTATTTACTAAATTCCAAAGCAAAACAAATCGTTTGCACAAAAAAATTACAAAAAATTCTGGTAACTTAAAATTAGAAAAGCATTTGTAAAAAAATATTTTTTATTCAGTTTCAACTCCGGAAATAAAATATTCATCTATGAACCTTGAGCTTTTAAAATGATATTATTTTCATTTAGTCACATTTAGATAGTATAAAACAAATATTACATGTTAAAATGTGTCTAGATTTATATTTGTTTACAGAAATGATCGAATTCAAGTTATCGTGTGTTGATTATGTTGATAAAGTTTTACAATAAAAGATATGTTTTTCATTTCATTTATTTTAAACTATACGTTTTTTAAAAATTGATTTGCATAAACAAAAATTTCTATTGTTAATTAATTTAGAAAGCGATTTTTGCCAAAGTTACCAGAATGTATTAGTTGATAGATGAGTTTATTGTGTTAAAAGCTTTTTGTTGGAATGCGTGTAAATGCCAAAATGTTTACCGTCACTGTTGACTTTAAAAATTTACGGTATCAATGTTTTCGAATGATTTTCTGACAAGCAAAAGCATTGAAGATAAAACAAATTGAAATAAAAACACAAAAGATTTGTTTAAGTACATCACTACTGTGAGCTCAAACTGAACGGTTACTAGAGACTATTGCTAATGGATGGCGGTCGACTGGCCACTTTCAATATTATCAAAGTATTATAATTTTATAATA
>NW_016214493.1:0-1729 GCF_001687245.7 Rhagoletis zephyria | reverse complement strand
GTGGCGCCCAGTGTGCGCTCACTCACTGCTCGTTTTGTTTGTTTCAGCATTGGCTCGCACACGAGACATGGCTAATTTACACACAGGTAATCCTTTGTCAGGTTGCGCAAGGTGCCTGTGCCTGTTCTGTCGCCTGACTGTCGAGCTCGATTCACATTTCACTTAGTTCACATGAGCTCTCTAGCGTCTTACACTTGCCGCGTCGAGCTGAGCTGAGCTAAGCTGAGCCCTCCTGTGCATAATCTCTGCGCTGATTTCCATTTGCGGCAATTCCACCACCACCACCACCACCACCTTCTCACGAGTTGGCGTGCACGCTAGTGTTGGCACACAGAGACAATGGGCCCGTTATGTCATATGCCGCCATCGTTCTGCTGAGAATACTGTTTCGACGAGTTAGGGATTATGGCTGGCCGAACACTGCACTTCCAATGGCTTGCTGGCCCACTGCTCAATTGGCGGTGATTGTGTCGACAGGTTATGGAGTGATGCAAGCAGTGCAGTGCATAGCACTAGATTTTGCCGCCATCCCGCAAGGCAGTGCCATCGATTGATACGCGGACACACTGCTGAAACTGAATTAGCGCCGGTGTCGCTCGCATCTTCAGGCCACTTCAGTCCACGCTGATATCATCNCGAGAATGCTGCTTCGACGAGTTAGGGATTATGGCTGGCCGAACACTGCACTTCCAATGGCTTGCTGGCCCACTGCTCAATTGGCGGTGATTGTGTCGACAGGTTATGGAGTGATGCAAGCAGTGCAGTGCATAGCACTAGATTTTGCCGCCATCCCGCAAGGCAGTGCCATCGATTGATACGCGGACACACTGCTGAAACTGAATTAGCGCCGGTGTCGCTCGCATCTTCAGGCCACTTCAGTCCACGCTGATATCATCTCAATGCATCTCTCTCCCTCGCCTGGGAAGAGAGGATGAAGTCGCGCGGGAAAGCCGGCGCAAATTGGCTCGCGTTATAAATTCACGCCAGCTGTGTTAGAGAGATGAGAGAGAGAGACCGTCGCAACTAAGTGTGTGACACTTGGCCTGAAGATGTAGTCAGTTAAATGTAGCAGGTTTTAATCGGCAATCTGGCCACCACTGCCAACTAATCAGATTAGCGCGCAACCCCGGCCGCATCCTCAATACCTTCAGCACCGAGACATCAGTTGAGCTAGCTAGCCTTTGTGGCCGCATTGTGCCTGACACCGAAATATTCTCCAAAAAGCAGAGGCATTAAATTAAAATGTTCTCATTTTGCCCTGGACACTCTTCTGGGCACACACACGCAACCACTTTCTAATGACGATCACTGTAAGTAAAGACCAAAGTAAAAGCAAAAGCAGTGCTTCCATAATGCATATGACGCCCATCTGTTCCTACTTGGTCAGTTAATTCTCAGCGGACCAGCAGCACGCACAGAAAATCATTGGGCTCACCATTTGCCCAGTGAAGTGTCCACCACCACCACCACCACCAACGCAAACCAGCTGAGCGGGCGACCCTACCACGACCATTACCTCCACATTGCGACGACATTGACGTGAGACTGCTCTCTCAGTGTGTGTATTAATGTGAATGCGAATGTATGTTTAAACACTTTAAGGGATTGCCCCAGAATGCCAGTGATTTGGTGGCTATAAATAACACGCAGCCGATTCTATAGTTGGCGCCTGGTCGCCTAGCGCGGTCAAGTCATCGATGATTACCGGTGGTGGTGGTGGTGGTGGTGG
>NW_016214492.1:0-1729 GCF_001687245.7 Rhagoletis zephyria | reverse complement strand
TCGCTTGGTTTGTCAAACCGCTTGTGTGGTGTATTTCGCTCTTAAGAGTGCGTTCACACAGAAAGCTGAGTAGCGCCGAGCGAAGCAAGGCGGAACAAAGCGAAGTTGCTGGTATTCACACTGCACGAAGCGAAGCGGAGCTTTTCTCACGGACTGCTGCAAAGATATAACAAAACTTACCGTCAATGAAAAGCGGTAAAAATATTTGCTCAGTTTTATTTAAAAGATTCGTTGTAAAATTCGTTTTTATTTGAATATTTTGATATCTAGTTTGTAGCAGCGTCAACATAAAAATTAAATAGAAAATTCAAAATCAAAATCTGCTTGAAAACGTATTACAAACTTGTTTCCAAGGCGTATTTATACAAGTTGGTGCTAGAATTTAGAACTTCGCCGCGGTCCTTCTGAATGTCAAAATCAAGGTTCATAGAATACCTCTATTTATCTAATCTATGCGTTTGTTGTAAACAAGGCGAATTTATATTTCAACAAACACATCATTCAGCAGGACCGCGGCGAAAATCTAAATTCGCCAGTAACACCACGTTGTATATATTCGCCTTGCTTCTTTTTTTCTGTCATTTTTAGACCTTCCGAAAATAGGGACTACACGCCCTCACTTTTTCAATTCAGCATTTGCTCTTTGATTACTCTTTACATATTTACATATTTACAATAAATACGTAGATATGTATGTACATACATATGTAGCTAGATAAGTATGTACATACATTATTTACATACATTTACATAAGACTGTTTGCATATGAAACTCACCTTCAAACTGCGCAATATTTTATATTTACTTTTGTCTATCATCTTTTAATTAGGAGCAACGCGCAAAAACAAAAAACAAGCACATCGACGAGGTGATTGACGAAACGACGAAGAAGCACAAAGCTTAACCGTTTTAAACACAAAAGACGCACAACGAATGCTCGGCAATGAATTTATTAATGCTACACATTTATTACTAAAGCTTTTACATATTTTCCACATCGAGTGCTACTATATGCACTTTACCGCTTCTCACTTTTATTTACTCTAATAACACTAACACTAATTTTTTCACAAGATTGCAAATTTACACCCTTAATTATTTTTCAATAAATACTTTCACTTAATTGCACTACATACACCACATTACCGACCACTATAATTTTCTACATCTTTAATTAACACAGTTTTGCATATTTAATGCACCGAGTCGCGACCCGAACCGACACTTCCTTTTACCGATGACCACGCACCAAAAATTCCACTGGACAACTGAGCTGTTACATACTTTAATTGACGGCGTGCAAATATAAATAACGGAGAGAGGCGAAGGTGTTGTTGTGTGTAAATTCAAAAAGGGAGCATGTGCCCGTTCGTACGCACATTGTTGTGGGTGTATGTGATTACATACATACATTGGATACAGCTTTGATTTTACTATCGTTTTAGTACATACATATGTTAGTACATATTGTGCTATCGAAAAATCATGATGTCTCTTCCCGTAATGATTGAGCAGAGAGATAATTTGTATGTACATAAGTTTCTACTTCTTTATATGCAAATGAGCATTTTCTTTGCGTATAAAGGGAACTATGTGAAAAGGATGACCTCTCAATAGTTTGATTAGAACAATGATACAAATATTAGACCAGAAAAAAAGTTCGCTGAATGCCGCTGAGTCCAAAATATTTTTGCAAGGCTGTTTTGAAATTTTTCTATTTTTTTTTTT
>NW_016214491.1:0-1729 GCF_001687245.7 Rhagoletis zephyria | reverse complement strand
TAAATTTTATTGTAATTATGCAAATATAAATTATATTTTTAATCTTTGGCAGTAGTCTACAAAATTGGCATGAATGCTTTAAAAGTGGGCGTTTTATTAAGCGGAGAAACTGAACTGCTTTTGGAATCTATAAAAATGGGATTTCATTTAATGTCACAGTGTTTTATATGGAGAAAAATTTTACAAAATGTCAACTAATGTTACGGCGAAGAGCTGTCCCGTTTTAGGTACTGTCTCTCAAAGAGGGATATAGCAGATTCACATATGTTATCTGTTTCAAAAGTCGCATTTACTTAAACTATGCACAAGGTATATAAGTGTTTGAAGAGTGTTGCCACCCATTTAAAAAATTAAAGATATCAATCGAAATGAGTTTGAAAAGCCTGTATTTTTGTACTATTTTTAGAGGGTTGCCACATGTTTAATGAGCAAATTCAACTTAATTCATATCAGTAAATAAAAATTTCTATCACAATGTCAGCCGAAGGATATTTCAGACGGTTTTTGCTCGAAATTACTTTTGAAGAGGGTTGCCACCTGTTTAAGTAGTTCAACTTCAAATTACTTACATATCCGCAAGTTATTTTAAATATAAAAATATGGGTGTCAAGCGAAAAACATTGCAACCTCTCCGAAAAGTCATACCGATCTAACTAAGAATATAATTTATAGGTCCGCCAAAAACCCACAAAAAACACCGAAAAATGCAATGGGGACCAACAAAAAATCGTTAATATTAAAAAATGGTTAAATAAACAATTGGGTATTATTATTGAATTTCTCGAAGTCTACGAAAAGTTGTTTTTTCCCATATAAAAATACATGGAAAACTTTGAGCGCTTTGAGCGACCTCTAAATATTTTTTTGATTTCAAAATAAAAAAAATAGGGGTATACTTTTTTCGATCCTAGGGGGTGAGAGCATTACAATTCCGACTTTATTGTTTTTGGACCACCCTACATACATTAGTATGTACGTACACCTTAGAATATCTGAGAAAGTATTATCGCGCAAACCATTAAAGCAAAATAGTAATTAATTTTACAGACAAAAGTAGATTAGATTACGAATTAACTCGTCGGTAAATGTTTACAACTTTCCGGCTTAAACTTAAAAACAGTGAACAAGACGTACATAATCGAGGCAGACAAGCGTAAAAATGCGTGCTTAAAGTAAAAAAAAAAAAAATTACAGCAAATATGAAAACAATATATGGACAAGCATAACACATCACGCAACAAGCTAAAGTTGCAACAATGCAATGCAAAACATAATACAAAATAATTGCACTACTATTCTGTTAATTAAACAACAATAAATTAACCTTGTTACACATATGTACTATCCATTGATGTACAATAAACAATGTGCAAAAATTAAAAACAAAGCAGAAAGCTAAATGCATACACACATACAGAAACAAACACTAAAAGCAAAACAATAGATATGAAAACATTACTTAAACAAAAGTGGAGGAACTAACTAAAAATAATTAATGGCAATACAAAAAAAAATAATAATACTTAACAACAAAACATAAGAAGTGCATTATGCGCACATAACGCATAAACACGCACACAAGCACTGGGGCATTCAAGCGAGTAAAGGCACGCACTCGATTTCATTGACTGCAATAAATGTATGTGTACGGTAGCTCAAAGCGCAACTCTTACACCAAGTTATTCACATTTTTTTTATAACTTGAAATTGAAAATTACACAAAAAACCA
>NW_016214490.1:0-1729 GCF_001687245.7 Rhagoletis zephyria | reverse complement strand
TCACCAAAAACTTACTAGAAAGATAACAGTATAAACTTTAAGATAATTCGCCCTTCGCCTCCCTACCCCTTCTACAGACAGTCGGGGCCCATTTCAAAATGGGGTAAAATTAAATTTTCGCAAAGAAAAATTAAACTCGTGTTAGGCCATCAGCAGGGGGTACATTTTGGTAGCCTTCGGCCGCGCTAGTGAAAATAACCTCATCAGTACAACTCTGGTTACGCCATCCACAGTATATTTGGGCAAAATTGACCTCCAAATTTACAAAAAAAAGTGCATATTTTAAACCGAAACCTTTGTTTTAACTTAAAGCTTAGTCCTTTGGCTAGACGTATAAGTTAAAATTTTTTGATTCGGGTCACGGGTTTGAACACGATAACCCAAAATCATTGTACAAATTAGGGATGTTGCGAATGTGGAATTTTAGACATCCGCGGATGCGAATGCGTATGCGAATATCTAAAAGCCAACAACCGCGGATGTCAAGTATTTTTAAGAAACAATTAGAATCTAGCATAATGGCGAGATCGTTGTTTAAACAGCGCTTACAAAGCCAAACCAGATGTGTCAGGTTTTTCCAAAGCTTTTTAAAAATAGTTCTCCATTGTCATTCCTTTGGCTGTTTCAGAATTTGGGGAATCTGTAACTTCATCAGAGTTTTTCGATTTTAGTTTTTGTAGTTCATTTTTAATACTTTCTTCTGCGACTGGTTTGAACAATCCGTGCCTATATCGAGCTAAATAGGTGGATATGGAAAAAAATTCTTGTTTTCCTGGAATCAAAATTTTGAACAAAATTCTGTTTTCAACCCTGGTACAAATATCCGAACCGTAACCAAACTGTCTTATTTATGCCATTTTCTAAAAACAAAAACTTTCTAAAATGAAACTGCAGTAGTTTTCATCTTATGTGGATAATTCTTGTCACCTGGTTTCTGGTTACCTGGTTTCTTGCTTATATTTATGCATATATATTTTTGAGCAGCGCCACACCTTAACAGAAAATTCCGAGAACCCAAAATTGGTATTGTTACAAGTTGCATGGCATCATTTTAACTCGATCTCCACCCTCTTCCACGGATAACGGTACATCGGTTAGAGGTTTAAAAATATTTTGTGTCAGCAATTTGTCATCAAGCAGCATTAAATCGTATTACGTACTCTATCCTCTATCCAAAAAACTTTATTTTCGAACGTTTGCACAGGTGTATCAAATTCCTTCATCCGCAAGACTTTTTAATGTTTTCATCCAACTTCACTAACTTAAAATTTTTTTTTTACTTTTTCAAGAAACAAAAATTTGTCTGCTACTGAATCTGGTAGCATGGTTTTAATGAAATGTCATAAACTTATTAAAAGTCAAGTGGTCGGAAACAACAACGAATGTCAATAAATGAAACTACCTTCTATTTTTGTATCATGCTAGCTCTTACTGCCAATATAAGAGTATTACATATATGCTAACGCCGCTTCGAATTTTTCAAAAATTTGCTTTTTAATCAAAAAGTCGTTTATTGAAACTATCTTCTTTTTTTTTGTTTCATGCTTCTGTATATTACACTGGACCACAAATTTCAACTTTTTCTCTTTACCAGAAACGCCTATATGAAATTCTTATGTAAAATCACCCCCTGATTCCGAAAATCAAGGTTATTTTTAATTCTACGGTACCGTTTTCGAAATATTTGCAATTTACCGTTTTTGCAAAAAAAAAAAAATGGGTCCACTTT
>NW_016214489.1:0-1729 GCF_001687245.7 Rhagoletis zephyria | reverse complement strand
GTTGATGAACATTTGCTACGTTTTTTTTTTGGTTTATACAAAGTGTAAATATAATGCATTCAACTTTTATGCACTGAGTGTANATAAATAAAATAGCATACTTCATATGGAAGAAAATGCATAACGCCATCAGCAAAATAATGATCAAAAATCAATGCGACTTTTAAGCCACTTCAAATTTACACATTATAATACTAAAATTTATGAGTCTGTAAAACTGTATACCGAAAACTTTTCTAGAAAGTCTGATTAAAAAGTTTCAAATGTTGATGAACATTTGCTACGTTTTTTTTTTGGTTTATACAAAGTGTAAATATAATGCATTCAACTTTTATGCACTGAGTGTAAAAGAGGTAATACTGATTCTACAAACGCTCTCACAATATTCAGATTAAGTCTGATAAAAAATATTTCTCAGTTTTAATACAAACGTGAATCGTACATTATACCTAGTACTGGACGTCCAGACATTAATCGTTTTAATGAGAATTTACCTTTAAAGCATCTGCTTGCTTGCTGGACACTTCCAGGAACTTGGCCTGCTTCTCCTTCTCCTTCTCCTTCTCCTTCTCCTTCTCCTTCTCCTTCTCCTTCTCCTTCTCCTCATCTTCTCGCTTCCTTTTTAGACTCCTACGCGGAGTCCTTTTAGCAGAAACACGGGGTGTCACACACATCACCTCGCCATCGTCAGCTGCTGTGGTAGTCGATAGTACGGAGGCAACACTATCATCTCCATCCTCCAAACGCAATTGCAAATTCTATTGAGGAATACAAAAAGCTTTAGAAATGAGGAATCCAAAATATCACCTGACTCCATATTACCTCTTCCACAGGCACATTTTCGACAGCTCTTCCATTGCCCTCAACGTACTCGCTGCCGATGAGCGCCATAACTCGCCTCCCAACCTCTGTTATGGGCTCTTGATTAACCGGCCGGTTGCCGGTTAACGCTTGCTGCCTCTTCCTGTCCCGTACCCTGATACTTGTACGGCTTTTCAGATCGCGCCACACCTGTTTAAAATAAACTTTGTAGCGCAGATTCTGGGAAATGTTTAGTTATTTGCCCACTGTTATTGGATTAAAGTGTATACCCTTCAATATAAGCGTGTGTAAAAATTGTTTGGGTCGGGTCACCTGTTCGGGCACACAAGCCCGAAATCATTGGGCTAATTACTAAATAGTTCCCCAGCTCCTCGTCAAATAATTCCAAAACATATACTTACTGTTTGCCATTGTTCGACAGTCTTAACAGCTCCGCCGATGGTATTTACACTTGCCGCCAGCTCACTCCACTTCCTGTCGCTCTCAGACTTGCCGTGCATTTTTTGGAATTTGCCCGCTGCTAGTCCCGGGCACTCCGTCAAGTAGTCCAGCAGCCTTCCAATTTGCTCGCCTGAAGCGCGGCTCCTCTTTGCTGCACATTGGCTTGTTGAACTCATTCTAAATCGATAGTAAACATATTTATGCATAAATCATAGTTTAAAATGTGTATATTCTCTTTTATAATACTTACATCTTTCAAAAATCTTAAATTTTGTCGGACAGACAATTTAAATTGGCGGGCGGCGAACACAAATGTAATTGTTTTTTTTCGTATTCCTCTTTGTGCTCTTCGTATAATTTGACATTTCATTTCACAGAGGTGCCGCCACGTGCTATCAATTTAAATAAAAAGCGAATGTCAGCTGTTTAGTGTCATTAAGGATAAGTTAGGGAATCGCAAAATCGT
>NW_016214488.1:0-1729 GCF_001687245.7 Rhagoletis zephyria | reverse complement strand
TTCTTTCGAATGTGGCATGTTTGAGTCGTGCTGTTGTTGTTCTTTTTTTTTTCTAGCACATTTCTAGCTATCACGTCATACAAATGAGGAGTTCGTGTTTGCTGCGCGGCTTTAAATATTATACTCAGATTTCTTGTTTTTTGCAGAGGGAATATATTTACATTTTTTACCGAGCGGGAAAATGTGAACTATTGATAAGGAAAAATTGCGTATACTCAAAAAATGTTTGCAATAAAAAGATACATAGTTAAAATATATGGGAAAGTGGTAAGAAATTCAAGGGGATTTGAAAAGAAACTGAGATAGAGTTATTAAAAAAGTATGTGACATAACTTATAAGATGGCCAAGCTTTTGGACAAAAGCGAAGAAAAACTCTAGACTTAATTTACGTAACGTAATCAAATATATTGGCCAAAGCAATATATTTTTGTTCAGAAATTTTTTGATGTGGCTTATAGGTGGCAAAGTGACCATCAGCTGAAAAGGAAAATACGAGAATAAAATATTTTTTTACGTTTACGTGTTGAGTCATCATTGACGATTTCTTACGTAAGCTAAGTTAAGTCTAGAATAACTAGACTATAAGGCACAATGCCAGTTCAAACAATATAAAAATCAAATTTCTAATACGTTTGAAATACGGCTTCAGGATTTATGATCATTACCGCTGATAGGAAATACATTTATTACGCAATCCAGGTCTTATGAGTACCTGAATGAATTGGACACAGAACTTTCAGCGAATATAACGCCGGCATAGAGTTAAAAAAAGGGAAAACAAAGAAGATTGCAATACTCCTTCAGATGAAGTTTGTTTCTAAACGTTATCGGCGCATTTAAGTAGAGCTCTCTGAGATGCTGGATGTCTATATTTACCTCTCTCATACCGACTACGCATACTCGATAATATCTTCTAAAGCGGAAGTACATATAAGAGATTATGCAGTCTTCTATGGAGTATAATAAACCTGCAAAGGAGTATCAAAGACACGGATTTTTTTCAGATAGCTAAGCGTTATTTTGGCACTGGCCGTCTCTAAGAATGGTTAAAAATCATAACAACGATACACTTCTCTCGACGAGCATGCAGCTGAAAAGGGGCTTTTCATACAATTCGCAGTGTTGGAAGGCCTTTCCGAACGCTTATCCATCAGCAAAATATGCAACTCTTACTGCAAAAAAATTCAACTTATTTTAGTTGAAAAATCGACCTTCAATTTAAGATCCAACCCAAGCTTGCTGTGCTGTTCAAAAAATACTTGATCATGAGAAACTTCAGCGGATTATGGCGCAAAAAAGATGTTTCCAGCCGCGACTAATACCTGTATATCAGTAAGATAACTCAGAAAGCTTATATTTTTTTTGCGTTTTCTATTAAAAAAAAAGTTTCCTTCATTTGAGAAGGGGTGGTCGGGTGGTGATTTATTGCATTTTATCGTCATTTGAGTAGTTAAAGGAATCTTACAGCATTTATCGCTAGCTTATTAACGAAAAAATTCGATGTTACCCCGATTTCATAATAAAGGACTGTTTCCAGTTCTCAAGAAAAATCAAAAATTTATATAAAATGATGCACTAGAAATGAAAAAGTTCTGCTATCAAAATTTCTTAAATCAGTTTGCAGCTCGCAGGAAAAAAATGCGCAGATATTTATTGCTTAAAAAAATAGGCAAACGCCAGTTAGTTCATTTTGGTCAGTTCCCAAAAAATTATAGCACAAAAAAAAAA
>NW_016214487.1:0-1729 GCF_001687245.7 Rhagoletis zephyria | reverse complement strand
CCGCTGCTGCAACACCAAATGTTCTCGGTTAGTTCATTATGAAACATTTGTTATGGCTTGGCGTGTGGCTACAGGACGCATAGCGCAAATACAACTCGAGCTAAGCATTGTGACCCTTTGATTTCGTTTGGAGTCCGGCTTTATGACGTTCTGGTTGCCATTTCGTTGCCATAGTTTCAAACAGAGTGCAACATTGATTTTACATACATCCATGGATTTTGTATTCATTGAAAATCGCTTGCGCTGGCTGTTGGACCAGCACACATACAGAGATAGTTAGACTGATTGTCTGTGTGCTTGGTGTGTTGTGTCTCGAATGTTACGCCACATTCCAACTAATTCATTATTGATTAACTCAAGCGAAGGATTGCTTATTTCGATTTATTGAAACTATATGGCCCATTAGCATTGTTTTGTAGTTTTCGATTTCGGACTTTTGTCCTGTGTGAAAAAATTTTGAATGAAGAAACATTTAAAAAATCTTTTGCAGATTACGACTTAGGCTTCAGCTCAACCGTAGTACTTTTTGTCTTGAAAACCTTTCTCTATTAATTAGTTCTATATCGAAAATGATAAAGAAACATCCAGGAGAACGGCTTTAACACAGGGATTGAATACAGTTGCAATTTAGTTAGATTTATTGTTTTACATCTTAAGAGTTTACTTCAAGCTTAGAAAATTTATAAAGTGAAGTACTTTGGACTGTGCCATAATTTCAGATTTTAGATGAAGACGATATTCGTGTTTCAGTATGTATAAGTTAAAGACTACTTCACTTATACGTGCGCGATCACGCTAGTGGGCTACTCTGCCGTCTATCGCTTGGATGAACCATAGAAAAGCTGAGTGCTATACATATAGGTAATCTTGGTTATCGGCATAGTGGCTCTATTAATCCTTCCACGAAAACTTTCACGGGCACAGATTTTAGTTGTGAAATTTTACGCTATGTAATATGTATGAAACGCTTTTCTGTAACCTTGGTCCATATACGCCTTCCTCAAAAGTAGCATCATTTGGATCCATCAGTCTACCAAGCTTGGGATAATTCACTTATTCACAATAGTCCCTTTCAGAAATTCTAACCTTGTAGGACTTGATAAAGAATGGCACTGTGGTTGAGATATTTTCTTTTTGGTTGTTGTTGTTTCTGAACGAAACGAAAATGACACTGAAGATGACACATCGCCGAAACCGGCTTGTCTCCAAACCAAATTTGACAGGGGATGGCGAAAAATCCTTCAAAAACATATCGGTTCTAAGATACTCTGATGGCCCCTGGAGTCTGTTCATGCTGCGGCACTCACGGGACATTTCAACCAGTATTTTTCAATCAGCATAGCTAAAGGCGGTATGCCTATGATAGAGGGCCTCTGTTGGACATGTGTGCATGGCTGCTATGTATGATGGCCACACGGTGGAGCTTATCCAGAGTGACGCCGGAAGTTTTTCTCTAGCTGTTGGCCATCAGACAAGTGCTGCGTATGGTATAATCGGTTTTACATTTGTATGGCGAGTACGTCAATTTTGGAAATATTTCGTATGTTTAACAATAAAGCCTTTGACAAACATAAACTGCCTTAGTACTTAGTAATCGTTGCGAGGTGTGAGTTCCAGTTAAGTATTTTATTTAAGTATTTTTTCCGCTTATTGTGAGAACACATTATCCGTCCCTGCTAAGGATGTTAATTTTTTCGCTTTTTACGATCCCGGGATTTTCGGGATGTCA
>NW_016214486.1:0-1729 GCF_001687245.7 Rhagoletis zephyria | reverse complement strand
TATAGTGTATTTTTAGGGAACAAATTAGAGCAAGAAAAGGTAAAACATATTTTAAAAACGCAAAATGCTAGATTATGTACTTAGCACATGCTATCAAAGTAAAGCGACGGGAGCAAATTCACTCTAGGATCCGCATTTGTTATGGTTACTGTTTGTTGTCTGTCGTTTGTCATGGTGCGTGAATCTTTCTTTTTACAGCTATTTGGCACTTGTAGCCGGTCTTTCCAGCGAGGCTGATTATATTTTCATACCTGAAAATCCCCCAAGAGCAAATTGGCCCGAAAGATTATGTCAGCAATTGTCGCAGGCAAGAAAAAAAAAATATAGAAAATTGAAATAAACATTTGAATGGAGTAGCAAAGTTTGTATATACACATGCATGCATAGATACATACATACATGTATACATTTCTTTAGCTTAATACAGAAATGCCCTAACTCATTTTCTTCCGAAATTCAGCTTTGTACAAAGGTCGGTAGATTTTCAATAAAGGCCTAATAGAATGTAAAAATTACTACCCAGGATTTTCAAGAAATTCCGAATTCATTTATAAAGTATTGTAAATACTCTGTAAAGACACAAACATTGTACATAGGGCCTTTCTATATTAAGGTAAAGCACGATATGTATGTATGCGCATACGTGTTGCATATATACATATGTATATGTATATACATACGAACATATGTACTTAGAACGCTGGTATTCATCATCTAGATTTTTTTGTTTTCTAAAGTAGCCGCTTTTGCAAACACGAAGAACGAAATTCTTACAAATTTGAGAAGAATTATTTTATTTTTTAATGCACCTTCTTCGCAGTTGGTAATTGAACAATTTGGTATTGAACAATTTTAAAAAAAAGAATGCATCCTTTGCCTAACAGGTCAAGCAGACCGATTTCTTTTCGAAATTCAAATTTCGGAAATGTCCAAATTAACAAATTTTTGCAGTGGTCACGTTAGAAATACATACTCTAAAATATCCAAAGGACGGCTTCAGACTACTCAGTCGATTGATTTAAAAGTGACCAGTTTTAACAATTTTTGCAAGCTTGGCGCACGCCTTTTTCAGCGCAGAAGTATTCCCACTTAAAGAAATATTCATTTTTATTACGTATGTATGTGCATATGTGTTTACCTAAGCGAAGGAGGGGCTGTGCTTATGCTGACTTCCCTGTGCTCATAATATTTCCTATATTTTATTTCTTCTACTTAATTAAACGCCGACGTTTTCATTCATTGAAACACTCATGGTTTTTATTGCACACATTGCAATCATTTGCACTGGATGCCTATTTTTCCTTGATTCATTATGTTATTTCTTACCGTGTGTAATATTCTGTTTTTGATAGCTATTTGAGGATTTTCGAACGCTGATTGGCGGGAGTTTGAATTTCTTATCAGTTTATAATAAATACATATATTATTTCTTGTTTGATTTAACATTGCACTTTTACCTACACACCCCCTTTGCACTTCCTCACCCCCGCTGCAGCACGCACCAAGGAGTCCCATACAGAGCAGCTTGTATTACAAAAAAAAAAAAAAAAATTGTTTATAGCCCAAAAATATTTGAGAACATTTTTTTGAAGCCCCGCAAATTTTCCTACCTGCAATACTGTTATTGTTGTTTTCCCATATTCCTTTTTACCTGTTTCCCATCCTTGTTTGTCTATGGTTTTTTTTCTCCTTCAACGATCGGACATTTTCAGTTAATGTTTTTTTTTTT
>NW_016214485.1:0-1730 GCF_001687245.7 Rhagoletis zephyria | reverse complement strand
TTTCTTTAATTTTGCACAAGGTTCGGAACCCTGATTTTTGGGTTTTTTTGTTGTAGAATTGACCATATTTTTATAAAAAATTTTCGAAAAATAAAATATTTAAAAAATAAATGCCCGTATTGTAAAATATTCGCTGTACCTAAACTTTATTGACTGACTGTAAATATATTTTCCATACCTCTTTCAATGCGATTTTTTAGTTTAATTTTAAAAATAATGCTATGGCTTCTCGCTTGAAAAACTAATCAGCACTTTGCGTAGAAATTCGGCACTAAACTACGAAAAAAATTCCATCACGTAAATTTTCCGATAAAATTACTTTTTTAATTTTTCTTGGGGTTACCGTGCAATACTAGCGGTAACTTCGAATTTCTTTAAGTTTTTCTGATTTACTTAGTCTCTTTAGGGATATTTTGAAGTTATAGTATTTGTTTTCTAAGTAAAATATTTAATCACTTATAATCTGACTAATTTTTGACTTTTCATGAAAATTGTTAAAAGTTCAAAAACAAGCATGTCATCAATAAACGTAAAACTCGATGAGTTAGAAAACAAGTAACTTTCAGCAAAAAAAACAAAACCGACTTCAATTCTCACATAAAAATTTGAGAATACCGTTAAGTTCTTCATAATCCAATGATCAAAACCAAATTCATATGGAACCACCTCTGAGGTATCACCTTTTTTTTATAAAAAGAGTTATAGAAATCCGTTAACGTGGTCCAAAGTTATACGAAAAACAAGAAATATTTAGCAAAAAAACAAAATCGACTTCAATTCTCATATAAAGAAATATATATATATATATATGTTTCATGATCCAATGATCGGATCTACACCTAATTAGTATGGAACCACCTCTGAGATGGAAAAAGAATTATCGAAATAGGTTGACGTGGTCCAAAGTTAAGCGGTAACATACATAAAAAAAAAATCCGACGAACTGATAACCTCCTCCTTTTTTTAAGTCGGTTAAAAATAAAGCTGTATATTAATTTAACGTACCTAGTTATTTAACAAAAATTACATTTTTAATTATTGGAATGCGGTTAATAAATTAANTTTCCAGCACTTACCCAAAGATAATTGGATATCGGCAGCTCTTTAGATTCTTTAATTTAATATAAGTTTGATGCCAACATTCTACATATTCTTCTCGTAATTTCACTTTTATCCTGAAAATGTAAAATTTAATAAGAAATCAGAAGTAATCGCTTTATGATGTTGTGCGCTTCACTAAAGGTGCTTTCTCTTTTTAATTGAATTTATATTTTATAATTTTTTTTCCAAGTTTAATAACACTTTTGTAGTTAAACTAACTAAAAAGCTACTGCGCTTAACATGAATTGGTGCTGATCTTTCAGACATAAGCAACTTTCTTAGTTCAACTCCAATTAATCCTGCAGCGCAGACATTTTGTATGAATTGCTCTCCTCAGCTGCAAGCAAACTTTACAAAAGCATATTTTAACGATGAGTCATAGATACATATGTACATATGTGAGAGCATGGCATATGAATAGTTTTATATATTTAAATGCACTTAAAATTCACTCTTAACTTCATTACACTTGACTAAATGATTTTCATATACGATATGTGCATACATATGTATGTATTATATATTTATGTACAAATATAATGTATTCTAAGCAGCTTTGGGCAGAAGTGCAGAGAAGCGTAGAGCAAGTCAACAGTCAGTCAGTAGCAGCAAAAGTTATTTCAACGGCA
>NW_016214484.1:247-1730 GCF_001687245.7 Rhagoletis zephyria | reverse complement strand
ATAGGAAGAAAAAAAGTTGAGAGTTGCCACCTGTTTGAAAATTGGAGTTAAAGTAAATTGATTAGAAAAAATTAATTTTGCAATATGGGCGTCAAAAGAAAGAGGCTGAAGAAGGCTTACAGCCAAAAATATTTTTTTTAGAGTTGCCACCTGTTTGGAAATTTACATTTAATTCAATTTATAAGATAAATTTAATATTGCAATATGGGTATCAAACTGAAAGGGTTTAGGAAATTATATTGCCGAAAATATTTTNAATATGGGTATCAAACTGAAAGGGTTTAGGAAATTATATTGCCGAAAATATTTTTAGGGAGGCTGCTGGAGGTCAATTGATACGGTAAAGCGAAAACTGCAATATGGCTGTCAAAGAAAGAAATTTACAAAGGCTTACAGCTGAAAATATTTTTGTGGAAGGTTGCCACCTATTTGAAAACTTTAATTTAATTTAATTGATAGCATAAATTATATATTGCAATATTGGCATCAAACTATAGAGGCTAGGAAATTTTAATGCTAAAATATTTTTAGGGGATTTGCCAACTGATTGAAAAATTGTATTCATTAAAGTTTGTAAAATAAATGAAATATTGCAATACGAATATTAAACTAAAGAGGATTAGGAAGCTTACTTTTGAAAATATTCTTGAAGCGGGTTTGAAAACTTTAGTTCAGTTAAATTTGTAATATAAACTGAGTGTTGCCANTATGTTTGTCTGTATGTTTCTAAGCGTACCACGCAAAAGTTAATGTATGGAATTAAATACATTTTCACCGATGTACATATTGCTAGAGCTCTAATTGAAAATATAGAATCCATTTTTTTTTTGTTTTAGTTTATCGTCGATCATTATTCCTAGGTATTTGAACGTATTAACTTTTTCCAGTGCGTCGTTGTTTATATTTAGAGTTAGCAACGGACCGTTCTCAAAATTTCGCCTCGATATAACCACAAACTTATTTTTTTTTTTTTCTGTGTGGAAGGTTTTTCGCTAAAAAAAATTAAAACTTTTCGTTGTTGCTGCCAAAAATTAAGAAATCGTCTCACGTTTTACAATTTCATACAGTTCTCTTTACAATGTATTTCACTAAACTACTAAACGGCTGCATCGACTTGGTTCATATTTGGCAACACCTTGAAAATAAATATTTTGACCAAAAATTTACTCGGTATGTAGCTCGAGATATTCCTAAAATTCTTATACAGACTGAAACGTAAAAAACCAATATATATCTAAACCAATTACGCTGGGGAACTGAACTAAGCACTGGTGCATATATTGCAAATGCATTGGGAAAGGAGCGTGGCTCCTTCCTTCCATACAAACTGAACTTCTCATATAGTTTTTCTCTGGAACTGCTTACGCTAACGTCCTGAAATTCTACACAGCTACATATGTTATCAATACCGTAGTTATGGCGAAAAGTGATAATTATTGGAAAGGCTGGATCGATATACATTTACGTAAACGCGCAAGTATCA
>NW_016214484.1:0-180 GCF_001687245.7 Rhagoletis zephyria | reverse complement strand
AATTTTTTTAATTTTTCACAAAGTTTTGCTTTTACGAGTTTCGCTATAATCTGTCCTATCTCTATACCCATTTGCATAAAATGATAGCCGTTTTCGTTGTTCGGAATAAACTCAAAAAACACTGAAACACTGAGTTCCGTCAGATTGTCGGAGGTTATCTTACATACATATATGGTCCAA
>NW_016214482.1:0-1730 GCF_001687245.7 Rhagoletis zephyria | reverse complement strand
ATCAAATCTACTAAGGGCAAAATAAAATTAATATAAAATATAATAAGAATATACAGTAATTTTTATTTCTTAATCAACGAAGAAAATGCTAAATCAGGTGATCCAAAAGCATATTTATAAGTGAGATCAATTACATACACACATACAAAAATGGATCGGGCGAATAGATGACTTAATTAATGAGTATAAATGTGATGCAGAAATTTTTATTAAGTGTTTAATTCAACTCTTTTTTTTTTTGGCAACAGAGTGTAGATCTGAGTTGCAAATTCGGATATTCTGACATATGTACATATGCACATACTAAAAATTAAAAGAGTAAAAATTGAGGGCATTCGAGTAAAAAAAAAATACACGCTCAAATCTTGACTTACCGAAAACATGGTTAGTCCCAAAAAATGTTCAATTGAGTTTATAACATTTAACTATGCTCGTAATTTTAAAATGTATCTATCGATTTATAAACAAGTAATTTTTAGGCAAAAAATAAAACCGACTTTAATTTTCATATAAAAATTTAAGAGTAGATACCATTAATTTCCCCACGATCCAATGATCGGATCTAAACCAAATTAGTATGGTAGCACCTGTGAGGCAACGGCCATTTAAAATTGTTGAATACATATTTGGATACAACTTTTTCCACATCCGTATATCGATACCTGAGTGGAGGATCCACCTATCTCGACAGCCAATTCGAAAACGCCCCATCTGACGAAACTTTTCAAGAACGTCCTACTTCAGAATTTGATTGAAAAATGCCCTATCTCAGAATTTGGTTGAAGAATTCCCTAAATCAGCTGCCGATTCAGAAACGCCCTATCTCAGCACATTTTCAAGGTCGATCTTCCACTCAGGTGACGAATTTTAGTTGGGCAAAATTTAAATGAAGTTAATTCTGCTGGCGAGTACTTCCATAGATCTGTACTCCTAGTAATGGAGCAAGTAAGTAATATATCTTTTATATTAGCAATTTTTGTTTCAGGTCAAAAACCTCCATATTCGCAACCTCCCTAGATGCAACCACCTCTCAGTTCGATTTAAACAAGCAGTACCTCATCGCCTAAATGTATGTAAGCCCCTTAAGACAATTGAGCTAGCCAAAGCCGGCGGCGAAGAGCTTCGGAGCGGAGCGTTTCAAGAGTTTTCGGTTCTTGTCTGCACATACGCTTCGGTCGCACACTTTAGTGTAAAATCGACAAAGTATTCGAAAATGGAATCTGCACTTTTTTTCTTTTTTCGGATCCATTTTAAGTTTTTTTCTGGGCAGCGGAAGCGGAACTAAGAGCGGAGCTCGGATCGAAATTAAATACCGAAAATAAAANATCAGATTTCGTAATATTGTTTTTGAAGTGTTCTTACACGATATGTATATGCAGGTGACTGTTACATCTGTCTGTCAAATTCACATTCACAAATTCTATCTGTGTGTCAGATGAAAATAGAAACATTTACCTAGTTGCATGTATTTCGTATGTTTGAGCATCTGCTTTGTACAGAAACAAATCTATTTTGTCTTTACACGATATGTTGTCATTTTTGTATGTAAGGTTTTATGATCCAACTGATTAGACCTTATCAGCGTTTCTTCAAAGCTGGCACTTTTTTTTGGGGCCGCCTCTACGATGCCATGACTGTAGTTGGGATGCCAGCAAAACTAGTACGCCATAAAGCGATATATAGCTCAACTTTTAGCCCCGTCCTAATAGAGAGCCACCTTTTTTAGCCCT
>NW_016214481.1:0-1730 GCF_001687245.7 Rhagoletis zephyria | reverse complement strand
TTCATGGCTTTCTGTCTGTAAATTATTAAACGCATGTATTTTTAGTGGTAATTTTATTATAACGACATAAGTTACTCGGGATATTTGAACAAATCATTTAAGGTCTAATTTTTTATATTCAAAGTCCATCCTTCGGTCATCGTAACTGACACTCAGTACTACGATAGATTAACTCAGTGAGAGGGGAGACCAGGATGTTGCATTTATGTATTTATGTAAAAAAAAATATTTATTGTATCAAAAAGTAGTGGTTAGGCATTGTGGCCAATGGTAACCATTAGTTACCACCTCTGTATAGCTATAAGTCCCGTTATTTAAGTAAAAAATGTGGGTAGGTAGCGGTGGTATCTATATGTACACTCACCAGAATATGTTTCTGTATAGTGTTTTTTTTTAATATTTGCAAAGTTTTTCGTAATAAATATTTTTCTTAAATTTGAATAGAAATATAGTTAATTCACCAAAATTTTCAACTTTCAAACAAAATTTTTTAGAATTTTTTTGTAGCTCGCTCAATTTCAGAATAATAAAATGCAAGTTTTAAGTGGCTATTTCTTTACTGACGCTCTTCGGAATTTTTCCCCATACGAAAAAAAAACTTTCACGCATCCGCTATATGGAGAAAATGGGCAACATCATCAGCAAAAAAAATTCTCAAAAATCAACGGTGGTTTATAGGCACTTAAAACTTGTACTTTGTTATATTGAAATTGAGTGAGCTGCAAAAAAATTCTACAAAATTTGGTTTAAAAGTTGAAAATTTTGGTGAAAACTTGTCGAATTTTCTTAAATTTTGTAAAAACTTTGAATCATTAATTTATATGCCATTTGACGCAGAATGAACCATGATACCATAATTTTTAGAAGGTAGTTTCACTTCTTCTTCTTATCCGCCATGTTAGCTATCTGACAGAAAACGTGTTTCGTATTTTTTGTTGTACCAACTTTTTCAAAAAAAAAAAAATCCAGCTTTTGACGTTGGAAAAATAAATAATAATTTTCGAATATTTTTTAATAATTTTCTTCATAAAAAATTAACTGCTGCTTTCGTGGATATTGCAACACACGGAATATATGTAAGGATACAGCTATAAGAGCCACCGCATACCACAGACTTTATCGGCCGCCTATTTAAATAATAGGGCTCGCTTAAAATATGTACATGAAGATGTATGGAGGTGCGCACACTACACCAGCTTAATCGCTCCGAGAAATAAGTTGTGGTGCAATGGAAGACTAGCGAGCCCATCTAAATCGGCGGCCGATAAAGTCCGTGGCGTACGATGGATCTAATCCATTATAAACAAGAAATATTGCCGTTATATTTTCATTTTTATGATTTTTATTCATGTGATTAGCAGTGCCAAAAATTTTTGTATTAAATACGTATATTTATATTAAAAATTAAGTGATCAGTTATGAAACATATACATCTTTACATGTTCTGTTAAAAAATATCTACAATAACAAGCGAAAATCACCAAGTTCTATATCGTAGCAGTGGCCACATTGCGTGTTTGTCACAGACACGGTTTATGTCAAAAATTTTGAAGTGAAACTACCTTCTAAAAATTATTGTATCACGGAATGAACTATATTTCTCTTAAAAATTAACGAAAAAAATTTATTACGAAAAACATTGCAAATATTAAACAAGTAAGAAAGTCTAAGTTCGGGCGGAGCCGAACATTAAATACCCGGCGCAAGTATTAAATATATGTTTTTTCACC
>NW_016214480.1:0-1730 GCF_001687245.7 Rhagoletis zephyria | reverse complement strand
GCAAACTTAAAAAAATAAAAAATAAATAAATAAAAAAAATCATGGCCGAAGAATTTAGACAACGGCTCTATCTTACTGTGTTTTCTATTATTATTTTTTTTTTATCTTAAATTAATAAAGTTAGTAGAGCGAAATTTGAGGATGCTGTCTTGTATATGGGCATTTTGCAGAATTTTTGATTTTGGTGATTATGCATAATTTCGTTGGTATTTGGTTAACACCTTTATATCTCTTTGGTATTTTTCAACATAAAAAATATATCAATAAGAACTACTGTAGTTTTTTTATGCCGAGTCACTTCATAACGAGTTTTTTTCGAGTTTTATATCACAAATTGGAATTCAAATTTTTTTTTCAAAATTTTAGACTTTTCAATTTAATTTCTTAGAAAAATGTTAAGTATGCAGTTTTGTTGCTCTTAAAAATTTAATATAATAAGATGCAAGTCCCAAGTCTCTAAAAGTTACCATTGCTTCAGTATTTTATAGACGGCAGAGAAAAAAATTTTGTATTACTTCGGCCTGATATATACGTACATACAAAAACTCTCTTATGTATATTTTGTTACTACCAGAGCCTAATGTACATATTTTCGCACGTTTCAGAGGGTCTGAAAAAACTAGTAGGTACAGGCTCAATATTCAAATGCAAAATCCAACAACTGAAGTCTTCCGCTTCGCAAATTTCAGTTGGATATCTCGAAAGTTGATTAACTATATTACGTTCAAACAGACAGACAGACAGACAGAGGGACATGGCAAAATCGACTCAGCTTGACGCTCGGATCATTCTCGTTTATTTTTTGCACGGGTCTACCTATTCTTCTGCTGCAACTTACAAATATCGGACCAAAGTCATAATATCATTTTATGTTAATGTAAGGTACATATATTTACAGATAAATCAGCGGGATCAAAAGGTATGGTGTTAATAAATCAAAAGTAAAAATATTGGTTTATTGACAGAGAATGAATTTAAATTAAGCCATTATAGTAGTAGCATAAAGCATGAGTCAGCCTAATGTGCAAATGCACATACACAGGCGCAAAATTATAAGCACTCATGCACTCAGCGCAACTTAATTAGCCACCGAAGGACATAAATTAAATGGGTGAGTACTTGAAATTGAATAATTATCCCATTGCTTTAGTATGCGCATGCATGCGTACAATTATATATTTGTATATTTACGAAATTTACAGCAAATAATTAAATATTATGTATCATAAATGTATGGCGGCGGCGTCCGCCATTTTCGCTATTCAATGGCGTTGAAATGCATTAAAATATGCGAATAAATTCAATTGAAATGCATGCGCGTAAGCGAAAAGTGAAATTTGTAATAATTCATAATTTATCAAGCACATAATGGCAAATTTGCAAAAGTTAATTTCTACATGTTTTTATTTATTTGCAGACATATTTTTTTTTTNAGGCCATTTGTTTTTTTTATTGATGAGTGGATAATTGAATTAAAATCGTTGGTAAAGAGTGAAAAACAAGCTTATTTTATAATTTTTCCTTAAATTGTTAATTATACTATATGTAATTGCCTTAAAAAGTCAAACGAGTGCAATTAATATTATAATTAGGAAACTCAAAAAAGAAAAATTGAACTGAGTGTTGGTGGGCGCTGATGTTTTAATTGAATGTTGTGGTTGTGCGGTAAGTATTCCTAAGAGAATTTTCGAAATCAAGAGCAGATTAAGGTAAATTTAAACACTTTACTT
>NW_016214479.1:0-1730 GCF_001687245.7 Rhagoletis zephyria | reverse complement strand
CATCTATCGATCGTGATTGAGCCAAGGCTATTGAATAATCTACATACATGTGTATGTACACACAACACGTTTCAATGCTGATGCCTGAATATAAATATTGTAAGTACATAGAAAGATAAAAAAATACATCCACGCCGCACAGTGTACGATTTGGGATTGTCGCTGCACAAAATAGTAAACCTCTCGACAGGAATTAGATAAAAAATATGGGTTCGAAAGTTGACATCACAGTATATACAGTAATAAACCTGCACAAAATAGTAAACCTCTCGACAGGAATTAGATAAAAATATGGGTTCGAAAGTTGACATCACAGTATATACAGTAATAAACCTTTTTGAGTACTCCTCGGGGGTAAAATCTGATCAGGGTTGATAATGAGAAGGAGCATGAATTTTGCTAATTCAGAGTTGTATACAAAATTACTGTGGTGTGAAAGGGAGCAACAACCGCACTATTACAGAGTGGCACAGGTTATTTTGTAAACAAACCCTTTTCTCATAATTTTAATAGACAATTGCTTTTTATTTTCTAATATTCAGATATCCAGGTTGTAGCCAGAGGCAGTTGCATGTGAGGCTTACTGAAATTTACTCATCATATTGGATCAGCTCCGGGTAATGGACCATTGAATTTATGACCACCATAACCAACGGAGCCTCCATGCAAATGCATATCCTGAATTTATAAGTAGCAATTCATAGCACTTACTATTGTATGTGTATATGATTCATATTTNCAAAATAGTAAACCTCTCGACAGGAATTAGATAAAAATATGGGTTCGAAAGTTGACATCACAGTATATACAGTAATAAACCTTTTTGAGTACTCCTCGGGGGTAAAATCTGATCAGGGTTGATAATGAGAAGGAGCATGAATTTTGCTAATTCAGAGTTGTATACAAAATTACTGTGGTGTGAAAGGGAGCAACAACCGCACTATTACAGAGTGGCACAGGTTATTTTGTAAACAAACCCTTTTCTCATAATTTTAATAGACAATTGCTTTTTATTTTCTAATATTCAGATATCCAGGTTGTAGCCAGAGGCAGTTGCATGTGAGGCTTACTGAAATTTACTCATCATATTGGATCAGCTCCGGGTAATGG
The DNA here is from genome assembly GCF_001687245.7 of Rhagoletis zephyria. Classification (NCBI taxonomy): domain Eukaryota; kingdom Metazoa; phylum Arthropoda; class Insecta; order Diptera; family Tephritidae; genus Rhagoletis; species Rhagoletis zephyria. Next base: position 620 of record NW_016214479.1, on the reverse strand, counting down.
ACCATTGAATTTATGACCACCATAACCAACGGAGCCTCCATGCAAATGCATATCCTGAATTTATAAGTAGCAATTCATAGCACTTACTATTGTATGTGTATATGATTCATATTTGTTACATTTTATACTTTGATGTATGTTTGAGGAGCTCCGGGTAATGGTCGCTTAAACTTGGATGTGCTTAATGAACTGTCTGGGCGGATGCACTGGCAGGCATTGGATTCTCTATAACTATACAAACCTTGCTTTTTTTTAAATAAAGACTTAAATATATTCGGAAATTTAGAATTTTGCTGAACACAAAATTCACGTTTTTCGTAAAAATATAATCTTACAATGGACATTTTTTTTAATCTTAAGCTTACATTTAAGAAAACTACATTCAGTGCCATAATTACGATTTAAATTTTCCAGTTTATAGAATCACAAGCGCTAATTATGTACTTAACTATTGATATTATTCTTAATTAAGCATTACTACTATGCTTTTTGTTCATAAATATCACATAATTACACATGTTTTATTCTCGAAAAGAAATTTTTCTAATAATGGTGCGAAATTCCCCACAGTAAGTATTGCCGTGTGCGCAAAACGAAAACGCTGCACACAACCCAAAAGT
>NW_016214478.1:0-1730 GCF_001687245.7 Rhagoletis zephyria | reverse complement strand
TTTCACAGGCTGAATGTAAAGCAAAGAAGTGAAAGTGAAAGTGAAATTCAGCAGTCGACAGATTAGCTGCGACTGCTGCTGGTGCAAAGGAGAAAAATCAAATTAGCCTAGAGTAGAAGAAGTGTATGCCTCATTTGCGGTTGAGAAGGGAGGCCACTGCCGTTGCTGCTGCCCCACAACAGGTAATTAATTGAATTCTTTTGCAGTGTAACCCCCACAAAAAAAGGAAGCCGAGGAAAGGGAGCCCAAGTTGGTTCTTTCGTGATCGATTGCACATTGAGATTGCACTCGGCAGCTGTTGAGCAGCTGTGGCTTTATTCAAGTGAAAAAAAATGCAGGGAAATATGCAGGCAAACTGGCAATCTTTATTTCTTCCTTTCATTTTTTCTCTCTGAAAATTATTAGGGGAAAGAAAGAAGGAATGACCAGCCGTGGAATCGTGTGTGTAGGCCAAAATTAACTGAAGGGCAAATATAATAAGCAAAAATAGAAAAGGAAAGGGAGGAAATGGAAGGGGANATTAGGGGAAAGAAAGAAGGAATGACCAGCCGTAGAATTGTGTGTGTAGGCCAAAATTAACTGAAGGGCAAATATAATAAGCAAAAATAGAAAAGGAAAGTGGGGAAATGGAAGGGGGCAACTTTTATGATTGCCCAAAAAAAGAATTGACCGTGTGTGCTCTACGTCAATGCCAATCCAAATCGATAAAGCTCTCCCAATCTAAATTCGATTTTTATGCAAAAAACTAAAATTTTTGGCCAACAAATGTGAAAAAAGGACTGCAGCGAGGAAAAAACTCTCCACTTTCTTCAGTTGACTAATTGCAAGTTGTCGTAAGCGAGGAGTAGTTGCAGTTGCAGTGACAGTTGTCGTACAGTTGGCTCAAATTAAACCGAAAGAAGCATAAAACAAGAGTAAAAAGAAAATCTTTTAATTAAACACGAGAAAACTCTCTGAAAACAGCAGCTCAAACTGCCCGTCGAGTTGTGTGTCAACTCTTTTAGTGACTGCAACTGCAGCAACTGCACAGCACTGTTGTATCCAACAAATGAAACAAGAGATGAGGCAAACGAAGAAGAAGAAGAAGAAGTCAAAAAGCTNCATAAAACAAGAGTAAAAAGAAAATCTTTTAATTAAACACGAGAAAACTCTTTGAAAACAGCAGCTCAAACTGCCCGTCGAGTTGTGTGTCAACTCTTTTAGTGACTGCCAGCAACTGCACTGCTGTATCCAACAAATGAAACAAGATGAAGTAAAGAAAAAGAAGAAAACGAAAAACAAGCAAGCTTGTAGCTGCCACCAGCCGCTTTCAACGATTTTCAAATTAAAATCCCTCGAGAACTAAATGCAAAAGTCAGAGGGAATTTGACTAGCAATATCAGCAGCAGCAACAGCAACAACAGCAGCAGCATGAGACCACAGTGAAAATGAGACATCAGGGAGAGGAGGACTAATTAAAAGCGAATAACACACAATTGCCCCTTTCCATTCCTTCTTCTCCCCTGGAAAATTGGCTCAATTTAGACGTGCCCATCCCCTTTTCCCCACCACCACCATTACCATCACCACCATCAAGAGCCACAGCAGCCCTACTACCAGCACCTGTCCAGTCATTTGAGCAAATTGACAATTTTCCTCGCCAAAAGTCTCCGGCTCCTAACACAATTACCCTAATGGAGACTGAACGGTTTGCCTCGGTTTGCTCTCTGCTGACGTATAAATGTGCTCGG
>NW_016214477.1:1543-1730 GCF_001687245.7 Rhagoletis zephyria | reverse complement strand
TTGATTTTCATTATTTAAAATTTTTTATTTAACAATAAACAAATAGTGCTTTTTTTTTAATTGAATTTCTCAAAAAGCGTATTTTTTTTCTCTCAAACTTTTTTACCGGGAAAGAGACACTTTGAACTACAATCAACCCAAATCTCTAATAGCGAAGATTTTTTTTTCTTAGTTATGATTTTTTATA
>NW_016214477.1:0-1518 GCF_001687245.7 Rhagoletis zephyria | reverse complement strand
AAAACTGCCTACGTCTACAGACGAATTTTTCCATATTATTGGTACAATACACACTGACCGAACAAATAAATATTTTAAACTAAAGAAATGTAACTAATTAATGTCGGTAAAATTAAAAAAACACATTTAATATAAATCAAAATTGCTTAAGTGCATTCCAGTCAATCATATTGTGGTCTGCTACTGTAGATTGTGACATATGATTCGAAATATATCAAACCTGCCTAAGTCCACCTTAAGAAATTTTGCTTCAAAACTAATGCCGGATTTCCACTAGGCATTAAATGGCAAAAATGACAAATGGTAAAGGCGGGCATTAAAAAATTATCGTGTCATTATGTGAAAAAATAGTCATTGAGTTCATTTTCACATGCCATTTTTTTTAAATGACATAAATTTTTTGTCATTTCAATGCCAAGTGGAAGTTCGGCATAAGTCCATATGATATTTTTCAAACGTGTTTAAGTCCACTTCTCTATTTTGAAAATAGCTTAACTTTATAGGGTTTTTCGCAAAATGCTTCCAAGATCTATTTTGTAAACATTTTTGCAGTCTTGCAAAATCTACTTGAAATAGACAGCAAGAAAAGAAAGAACCATAATTTCCCAAAATTGTCTCATGGTTAATGTGACCAAACGTACTTCTTTCGGAAGTACAGTACTTCTTTTTTCGGTCTTGTACTTCGTACTTCGAAGTACAGTTAAATGTACTTCTTTGCGATATTTTGTACTTCAGGAGGGAGATTCTGTAACCAGTTATCGACAATTGTCCAATCGCAATAACATATCATGCGTCAAAAAGTGCGATAGCGATTCGAAAATTGTCGCTAACTAGTTACAGAATCTTCCCCCAGTTCCTGTACTTCTCCGATCTTCTGGGCGATCGTCGCATGGCCTGGGCAATAAATTTGTTCAAACCTTTAAAGTCGCCGGGGACCGATGGCATCATACATGCGCAGCTGCAAAGGGCTCGGAAGGTGTCGTGCAATTGGTTGGATCCTATTTATGCGAACTGCGTGAGGACCGAGTACATCCCCAAGGTTTTGAGGGTAGTCAGTTTTGCGTTCATCCCGAAGGCTGGAACAGGCTCTCATGTTTCCCCTTGGGATTTTCTGCGTATATTGCAGACAGAATTGTCGCAGCACGAACTGCTATTAGGCTTAGGGAAACCGGGTCCTTTTGTGACATAAAAAAAGGAAAAGGAAACGTTTCTCTGCTGCAGCAAATCTTTTTATAGGTCACTTTAAAACGCGTTACCACTCAAGGGCTAGTGATGATGATTATGACGAGCTATTGCGCGATTGGTATTCATGTGGTGAGACNAACCGGGTCCTTTTGTGACATAAAAAAAGGAAAAGGAAACGTTTCTCTGCTGCAGCAAATCTTTTTATAGGTCACTTTAAAACGCGTTACCACTCAAGGGCTAGTGATGGTGATTATGACGAGCTATTGCGCGATTGGTATTCATGTGGTGAGACTAGGAATTTCGACTGATACTTTTGTATCAGCTGTCAAGAGG
>NW_016214474.1:0-1730 GCF_001687245.7 Rhagoletis zephyria | reverse complement strand
CTAATGCATGAAAATCCTAACCTCAAAAAAATCACCCGTTATATTGTTTATGAGAAAAATAGATATGTATGTAACGCAAGTTTCACTTCTCCAGTGTGGCCCAGGCGCACTTACTTTTTTTTTAAATATGTGGCAACCCTTCTACGTGTCGTTTAGAAGTAAAGCATTTTCAAAACCATTTCAATTGATATCCATATTGTAATGCCTAATTCATTTAACTTATTAAATATATTTTAATAAAATTTAAAACAGGTGGCAACCCTTTCCAAAACAAATAAAACTGTATTGCACATCTACAGGCAAAGTCCTGTCATTTGGCACCTCACTTTTTAAAATAGAACGAACCATATGTACATACCTATGTAAATGCCACAAGAACCCAAATTGCCAACTTCAAACTGCATTTACAGTGAAAGTATGAAAGTTATCCAAAAACAAATTGCATTTTTGAATTTAGCGTCCTCAATTTTACTAAGAAGTGAATTTGTATTTAAATCCGTCCGTAATTCTATTTTTGCCCACATTTTATATGGAAAGGAACCACTGTGCGGCGTGCGCACTCAGTCATGAAATAAGCCGTTCAGTGCACACATCGATTAACACCACTTTTTGAAAAATCTGAAATTTAAGTGTCCAAGCAGTTGGTATAGTCAAAACTTATTACGGTTGTAATAACATATTTAACATATTTAAAACAACATTATTTATTTATAATGTATAATTAAAAAAAAAAATTATCCAAATATGAAATTTTAACATTTTATTATAATTACAAAATTAAATGCCACAGTTTTAAAAATTTTATAAAAACATCGTCATATATATATAGTCATGCGAAAAATGATAGGGACGTGACATTTTGACCAGTTTTCGCTATTTTTCTTTTGATTGTTTAATGTTTGTTAGTTTTTCATACAAATACAGTTCATTATCTAGCAAACACCTTATACCAATTTCAAAATTTAGAGAAAAATTAGAAAAAATGAACAAAATATTACAACAAGAGCAAACTTTTTATTTAGAATATTGAGAAAAAATTTAAGCATGCAGTTTTATAACCCAAAGGTTTGTCAAACCTTCAAACACCCCCATACACAGCACAAATGGCTTGAAGCAAAGGGAAATTTCGCTTGGTTTGTCAAACCGCTTGTGTGGTGTATTTCGCTCTTAAGNTGTTGTGGCCAGCTTCTATGTGCATATGTATGTATTTATGTGTGTACATATTATACCGTTGACCATTAACCTTATTAATTTTTTCTTTCGAATCCTTCAGTCAGGCTGGCGACGAAACCCAAGGTGGTGTCAGCTGCGTTTATTGTGCTAATTTCACTTTCTTGCCAGGGGTTGACCTACTTAGCAGGCAATGCACCCAAACGTAACAGCATAGCTTTCAGTACGTCGCTTTATATCCTGCGTACATACTTTTAATGTGCATGTATGTACATATGTATATATGTAACTATATATTCAGTATAAACACTTGAAAGCAACCACTTAGCGGATCATGAGCGCAGATTGGTCTCGACTTCGTGCAAAAAAATCTGCATTCGAACTGAAGCGTAATATTCAAGTACATATGTATATACAACATACATACATATATATAACGAAAGAGTAATGACCGCACTAGCGATGACTTCAACGTGCATGCTAGCGACACTTCTTTAAATTGGCAACATGCAGTTATAAAAAATGCGTGTGGAATTCAAGCATTCAATAGGTAGTACCGT
>NW_016214472.1:0-1730 GCF_001687245.7 Rhagoletis zephyria | reverse complement strand
ACTCTCATATTATCAGAAATAAGAGCTTTTTCCTTGCCTTTTACAACTACTTAGAAACCGTACTAGAAAGCGTAGCAAATTTCTTAAGAACTGCGTACTGCCTTAAGGAAATTTGACACAAGAAAATTTCTTAGCCATTTCTTGTACGTCATTTTGTATGGAGTTTTTGCTTTTCTTGATAGCTGCATATACTGTTCTTTTAGGTAAGGCAAATATCTTAAAAAAGGCAAAAAAAAACATCAAATTTGTATATATGGAATCAGGGAAAGCTAAATCGTGGACACTCTTAATGGAATATACTCTAACTTTTTAGTATAAAAAGGCAATTTCCATAAAATGTGTTCCCTGCTTATAAGACTTTTAGCAGTACTTATTGAAGGCCCATCAATTTGCTTGTTATGCTACTTAATCGTTTAGAGTCTGAAGCTAAAAGCCAATTATTTTCTGCACCCTGGTTAGACAGACTTAGAGTCATTTCATCAATATTAGAGTGGACTCTCTGCCCGCGTACCCATTCGCTTTCGCAAAACATTCGTATCATTTGATGCGAATAATTCGCAAAACGAATGCGAATGCAAATATTCGCAACATCCCTGGTATGTATGTGTGCATTTGTGTGTGCAAGGGTAAAAGGCCGCCAGGCAAAAAATTAAAACCCATGTTTTTTTTTGGTGTAGCTATACACATACATATATACAATGTTCATATGTACATTCGAATGAATAGGATAGGCTAGCTAGGTTGGCCATTCGGCACATGCGCACCCGTCCAAATTACGATAATTTGCATATGGCGCTGCTGCGCTGGTGGTCACAATAACGGCCATATGCGAAATAGCAACAAACCCCATTTGCCGCCACCACAGCTGAGCCGCTGAAACATCAGGCCAGGCCACCAAACGTCGCGCAAGCAGCAGCTCCTTTGGTTAATAGAAATGTTAGCCTTTAATATTTCAGCCATAAAAAGGCATAAAATATTTTCACTGAACTGTGCTGAAGACAGCAAACAAAAAAAATAAAATTTAAAAATACTAGACGAAAAATGCATAATGTCCACGAACGCCTACTGTCCTTTGTTTTAAGTCAGTTATTACTACATACATACATACATATTTTCTGCATACTTCGATTTTCCTGTAATGGCTCAACCCAGCTCTCTCTCTCGTCTGCCTAAAGTTAGCTCCACCTTCCCCTCATCCTGGCCGTCTTTTTCAGGTGGCTTACTCGAAATATTTGCTTTGGCATAAAGTCACACCCTAAAATTGTAATGTTCAAGCTAAACAACTTAACTATTGCAAGCCTCTGTATCCGTACAACATACATACATACGTGCATATCTATTAGGCAGGATACCTGCCTGCAAACAATAAATAGAGAAGTGTAGAAAAATCGCAGAGAGCGCAAAAGTGCGCCCATTGCTATGCGCAGCTGCAGTCAGCCACCCTCAGGGCTGCATTGTAATTGCAAAGCTCTGAAGATGTGCGCCATCAAACCAAACTATGATCGCAGCATAAAATCGCTCATATATGCATATTATAAATGCATTTGTTGCGGTTGTTTGTGGTTGTTTTTGTGCTGGATTTTTATCTATTGCACTCGACTGACTGCAACAGTTTCAGTGTACTGGCGCCGCTTTTGCCGCTATCAAATTTAAATCTTACAATTCTATCAGTCCACTCGGTAAGCAAAGGAAAGTAACGAAAAACCAATAGTATTCCTTTTTACTAGCCG
>NW_016214471.1:0-1730 GCF_001687245.7 Rhagoletis zephyria | reverse complement strand
TAATCACATATTAACCAAACATAGTAAGCTCGATTTGTGGTGTTACCATATAGCCAATCGATTTTTAGCGTTACACATATAATTAAAACAAAAACACGGGGTTGGGGTTGCCATCCAGTTAACTATATATAAGTATATTAGATAAGCTGTTCTTTAAATTTATGTATACCATTGAAATGTGGGTATCAAGTGCAACAAGAGAGGCAGTATATTCCGACATAATAAACGGCTTTTAATTAGGGTTGCCATCGATCTAAACTATATTCAAATATAATGAATAATATATGAGGACCCGTTCCCTATGGGTTGCCACCTGTTCAAAAGACAAATTTATTTAATCAATAAGTAAAAGAGTATACTACAATATGGGTGACCAATGGGAGAAAGAAATTTACAAAAGCTGTAAATTGAAAATATTCTTAAAATGCGTTGTCACCCGTTTAAAACAAAAATTTGAATTAATCAATTACTTCAATGTAATTATGTATGTACATATGTACATATATCACAATATTGGTATGAAACTAAAGACTTTTATAAGCTTAAATTAGAAAATATATTTTAAATAGGTTGCCACCGGTTTAAAAGACAAACGGAAACGCCAACGACGAAAATGTAAAAAATTCAAAATGATATTGTTTGCAACTATGTTTATCTATTTATTTTTAATAATTTTCAATTAAAACATAATTCAAATAACAGAAACCACAATTATTATTGTTATTTGTGATAAAAAAAGAGAAACGTATTTTTTTTTTTTCAAAAAAAAACGTTTTCTTAGAGGTCGCGCTGGTCGGTTTTTTATGAAAACGCTGATGTTCTCAATTTTTTTATTTCCTTGACATGTTAAAATGCAGCTAAAAATTTGGTTTTTACATTTAATTACTCTGGTATTATTGGGGAACATTCCCCTAATTACATACCTGTCTTGGGCAGTTAGAATGGGTCTAGTTCCCGAAAATATGCTCTCGAAAAGACACTAGTAAAATTAAAACGTTGATACTGAACGATTTACGCATTGTCATGGGTTGGAACTTGTTACCAGGGAGTTTCTGGGGTTGCTAATTAGGGATCTGAAGTCAGTTTTTCGAAATTCAAAATGGCGGATCCAAAATGGTGGTACATTTTTTTTTAATGATTGGTTTTGTTCGAAACCCGGCACTCGAGAATTTTTGGGGTCGCCGATGACGAATCTGAAGTCAAGTTTTTTAAATTCAAAATGACGGATCCAATATGGCGATCAAATTAAAAGAAAAGTACTAAAATTAAAACGTTGATACTGAACGTTTTAAACATTGTCAAGGGTTGAAACACGTTTCCAGTGGGTTTCTGGGGTTCCTGATTACGAATCTGATGCCAGATTTTCAAAATTCCNTTCAAAATTCAAAATGACGGTTAAGAGTTTCAAACAAATCCAATCATTTTTTTTAAGTTGGTCGCCATTTTGGATCTACCATCTAAATACAATCCAGAGAGACCTCAGATTCGGGCACGCAAAAGTACTTGAAACTCTACCGGATAATCTACGACAAATAGATTATACCACTTCTCTACTCTGTTTAGTTAACAAATTCTCCACAAGAATCCCAGAAAGGAACGAGTGGAAAAGGGCCACAGACCTGAACCCAGAGTCTACGGCCATATATACAGATGGTTTCAAGCTTAATAAAAGCGTGGGTATCGGGATCTACTCTGACGAACTCGCGCTAAATCTCAGTTTTCGCTTACCG
>NW_016214470.1:0-1730 GCF_001687245.7 Rhagoletis zephyria | reverse complement strand
CTCGGCAGGCAGTGGAAAACTTCCGAGTATCTGTATTTCCGCCATGAAAGGCAGCTTCTTATGAAAAATACAATAGCCTTTCCGAGTTGGAGTAAAACTATAGGTGTCTCCCTTTTTTCTGACAACAATAAAACGCATGCCACCATCCGTCGCATCAAAACAAAATTCTTCAACATCTTGCTTAAATGCGGCCATGCCCCAATGGAAGAGAAGGGCATGACTTCCTAGGATCTCTTCAAGAGCGCTTGGAGCGCGCATAAGAGCTGCTTCCGTCACGATATCAAAAGGAAGGGATTTTTGGACACACCGTCTGAAAATTCAGTCAGGCTAATCGACTTCGCAGGGCCCCGAAACATAAGAAATAGCTGGCTGGAGAAGTATTTTCTCCATAACTTAAGGGTACACTAAGCTTCTGTCACAAGGTTTCATTCTTAATTTTACAGGAACTTGTTGCGGACTTAAAACCTTCCTTAGATCACCGAGCGTTGTTGATTAACTCAGTGAGAAAGAAGAAATTTATTCAGTAAAAATTGTTTGGCTAGGCGCCGGGGCCAATGGTAACCAAGTAATGCCGTGTCGGCTGTTAGCGCTTGGGCTTTTGCCGTTGAGAAAACACGGGAAGAGTTTTTAAGGGATGCATTAGGGGTGCCATCAACTTACTACTTTAGCAAGTTTCGCTAAGTGGCACTTGAGAAGTGCATGTGGGCCATTTCTTATATGAAATTTTTGCACATCCAGCTTTGCACATACATACATATTTGTATATATACTTCCATGCACTTGAATAGGGAAAACGCTTTTTCGATGTTTTTCTGTGTTAGCTTTTTTTATTTAATTTTTATTAACAAAAACCATATAAACGCAACTTTTAAGCTTTAAATTTTCATTAAATATTTCAACTTTTGTCTAGAATTTTTTAAAGAAAATTAAAGCAGAGAAAAACAGCGCAAAAGCTTTTCTTAAAGTTTCGGACCTTTTACTTAAATTTATTTGAATAGTTCGAGTAAAAGGTCTGAAATGTGAAGAAAAGGCAATTGCTTAGGTCTGTATTCATTTGGCCCATTGTCGCTATTCAAGTGCTTGACACATACATATACATATATGTAGTATGTCCTTTGTCTCCGGTTGGATACCAGTACGCGCTATGTAAGTTAGTTAGTAGCCTAAACACTTATGGGGAAAATATTCTTTATTTGAAGTCATTCGAATATCTTTAACTATTTTTATATATATATATATGTCCGACTGACAACTTTCTTTGTTATAAGGAAGTGTTTGCTCTAGCTTTATTGGGGTCTTGCGAACAAATACGCAGCTGCTTGGAAAACAAATCTAGAAATGTGGCTGGCATGAATACATTTTTCTACCTTTTTTCAAATTGTTTGTTTCGCAAACTTTATTTCAAATTATTGTAGGAAATGACTTCACAAATTCGCTTGAATAGTACCCTGCAGGAAATATGTCTAACTATAAGTCAACTTGAAGTTGTTTAGGGAGGAACTAAAGGTTTGAGAAAAGCTAATTAGCTCTCAATTCGACTTCTACTAAATTTTAACTAACTACTTTTGGACATAAAATATCAATAATAAAAAACCATACTTTTTAAATATTTTTAATTGTTTATTTATTTACTTTATTTAACATTACATTTTTGTTTAAATGTTCTGCTATAGGTGATCCCATATAGAGGTTTACGCCGACAGGCTTTGCGGCGGCGGCGTGTTCAACTT
>NW_016214468.1:0-1730 GCF_001687245.7 Rhagoletis zephyria | reverse complement strand
ATCTTGGTCGGTTGGCTTTAGTACGCTTACTTTCAATGATGTGTCTAATAGTGCACTATTATTGTCTGAGTGTGACCAATGTCATACAGTATTGTGCATTGGCACCTGGTTTTTAATATTTTCCATTTCTGATGATGATGATGATGATATTTGGTCTGTTACATTTCTCTTTTTTTCTCCGGAAGACTGGGCAGCAAATGTGTGTCCTGTGCTTCAAATGTGTATCTATTATTTGTTTTGAAATGGTTTGGCAAACAATTTGCTCACTCTCTAACATAAAAACTGACTGACTTCGGCTGCTGCTGCTGCTTCAAACTGACTCAGCATCTCAATTTGATTTGCAGTCATTAGAGTCGACATCATTTTCTACTGCTGTTTCTGCTTTCTTTGTGATGCTCCCCAAACATTGAACACACTGAGGCATGATCATTATGCTCGCTTCGCCCACACACACACACAATTGCACACTCTATTCTAAATGTTTTCTAACCGCAACCAGCAGTTTTCAGTGGGTCATAAATCATATCCCACTACTACAATAGATGGAAAATAGAAAGAAAGACTTTGGTAGCCTTAGAGCCAGGAAGCTCTATCAAATCAGGGGTATCGATTTCAGTTTTCTCCCGACCACCACCACAACAGAACTCCGAAACGAGTAAATCATTTTGAATTACCCACACACATTATTATGATTAGTGAGAGACCGAGTCAGAGTCAGAGTCGGACTCACAAGACAAAGAGGTTTGTGCATAGAAGAGAAAAGATGAATGAATGAATGGCTGAATGACGGACAATTCGAAAAGGGGAATCTTTTATCTCAAGTCTTGGCTTACCCGAAAGTTCTCACTCAGTCCACTGTAGACGATGGGATTGAGAAAGGAGTTGGCGGTGCTGAGCCAGTGACTGCCGAAGGTCAGAAAGACGTAGATGCTGCGACTCCAATCTGACTCGTAGATGGAGTTCATGTAGTCGCGGGCGTAGTAGATGAACATATCTGCAAAAGAGAAATGAAAATGAAAAAGAATAATGAGCAAGGCTATTGTCTAAAGAGGAAAAAGAAAACTATGATGATGATTTATGTGTTTTTGAATTGGGTCAGTTTGGCGTTTTTGTATATCTTGTCGGTGTAATGTGTCTGTGTTTGTTTAAACTCTCCTGTCTGCTGTTGCTACCGATGTTTGGAACTTGTCAATGTCTGAAAAAGTTTTTTCTGTTCAGAATCAATCTTTTTAGTGCACTGTTTTTTGTTCACAAAACTTTATAATAGATTGAACAGCAAGTGCACTGGTTTGAATTGGCTACTTTAAACTTTTTATTTGCTATTGTTACTCTCGTTGAGGAAGAGGAACAGACCAAAAACTTTTTGTTTTTATTTGCACAAGTTTGTTGTTCGAGACAGATTTAAGGTTAAGGTAATTGCATCGGCTGTAGCAGTTGTAGAAGTGGTAGTAGTGGCTTTGTCAATGAATATAAATGAACACCAATACTGTGTGTTTTTGTTTGCTCTTTGCGATGTCTTCCACTCTTGATACTGTAGTTTTTTTGTTTAGGTGGTTTGTTCAATTCAGGAAGTTTTTAAAAACCAAAAAAAGTTCAGCATCAGAAGCATCAGACAAAAGCAACAAACGGGCGCCCGGGAAGTGAGAGAGAATGAATTCGCATTCAATCAAATTAAAACTCAATGCAAATTCAAATTTGCCGAGCGAGTGCACGATCTTTTTCTTCTTTTT
>NW_016214467.1:0-1730 GCF_001687245.7 Rhagoletis zephyria | reverse complement strand
ATGGCGATGCTCAACAAGTGCCCATTACCGGCAAGTGCTGACCAGAAAGGAAAGAAAGAAGAGAAAGGAGAACAACAGATCAGAACAGATCAGAAAAAGATGCCGACAAAGAGCGAGCAGTGTGGTGTGTGTGTGTGTGTTCAGCTGCTGTGGCAGCACTTTAATTAGCTCACACAAACACACCTCACCGACAAACACCGAAGAAAGAGGAGAGGGGAAAGATGTCATCGCAGAGTGCCTCGCTCTCTCTCTCTCTCTCTGGTCACTCAATTTATCATCAGGTAATGAGAGAGGCAAACAAAGAAAGGAAAGCAGTGTGATGACACTGAGTATGTGTCCCCGTGTGTCTCCGGAATGCCGCTCAATTCCTCGGCGGCAGCAGCAGCGGCACTAAACCAAAGATGGCAATGGCAGATATGGTGCGGATGGCGGTAGAGAAAAGAATGACCAACTGCTGCTGCTGCTTAATTGCCGACCATGAAGGAGAACAAACAATGAAAAAGGTAGGTAGAGAGGATGCTGCTGACTGACTGACTGAATAGCACTGCTGTGCGGTAATTAGACGGGCGACCGAGAAAGGAAAGAAGAGAGGAGGCCGATTGAGTCGGTCACCTCTTCTTCTTCTTCTTCTTCTTCTTCTTCTTCTTCTTCTTCTCCTCCTCCTCCTCCTTAACTGTTGATTGTCTGCCGTCGATTGACAATGTCACCATGTCACCCAGTCTGCCCTTCTGACGGCGTCTCCTCTCCTCTATCCTTTTGATGATAATCAGTGCAGTGGTGGTAGGCAAACAGAAGGCAAACCGAGTGCGCAACAGTGTCACCGACCGACCGACCGACCGTTGTCCATAATTAATGCTCTGCTCTAGTGACAGCTTAACGGGAGTACGGGTAAGAGAGGAGTACAGGTGTGCAATGTAGGTTGCAGCAGCAGCAGCAGTAGCACTCAATTAATGACGCTCCGGTGGTCTGTGTGGTCTGCAGCAGCAGCAGCAGCAGAAGTCAACAAGAGCAGTTCTTCTTGCTTGCCACATCGGTTCCGGAGGAGATAGAGGTAAGCAAAGCAGCAGAAGCAGTGCCCCCCCCCCTCCCCCCAGCACTGACAGCAGACAATGCCCGCAGAGAGACAGTGAATCAGAGAAGCACTGACTGACACAATACACACTGCTTCATTCACCAGCAGCTCATTTGCCTATCGATACCATACCTTGGGCATTGCATGGCTGCTGCTGTTCCTCCTCGGTTATTATTAGCAGTGCCGAAGTGAAGTGCAGCAGCAGCAGCGGCAGCGGTGGTGGTGGTGATGGCAGTCAATGTGTGGAAGAGTGCTGAACACACTGAGCGCTAAGCAAACAAGACTGATCGACTGATTAATGAGCTGAGTNGAAGAGTGCTGAACACACTGAGCGCTAAGCAAACAAGACTGATCGACTGATTAATGAGCTGAGTTGCGAGAAGAAGAAGAAGGAGAAGAAGAAGAAGAGGAGTCTCATAAAGCCTGCTGGATAACACACAGGCGAACAACAGTCAGTCAGACAGTGGGGTAAGAGAACAGTCAAACGGGCAGCAGTTTTCAGTGACAGACAGACAGTTAAGCGGAGTGAGGCAGACAGATGCAGTGATGCATAGCCAAAGGAGGAGGAGGACTGAACAGCTGAGCAGAGTGCCCCCAGCGGATTCCACCAGAGCAGTCCTTGACGCCTTAGTTACCAGTGACCCATCTAGGAAAAAGA
>NW_016214466.1:0-1730 GCF_001687245.7 Rhagoletis zephyria | reverse complement strand
AGGTTTTTAATCGAGAGGGAGTCCGGTTTGAGAATGCTAACGAGATCTTTGTTGTAAGGGCATGAAAGACCCACAAAATGGTTCGCTTCACAACAGGCGATGCGAAAATTAAATTCACAAAATTTATCTACGAATGAAAGCTGTTTTATTTAGAGGGTTTGCTGTGCTTGTTTTGAATGGGTGCGCCTCAACATCTGCGCACTTCAATGTCCACTTAGCTAAATAAGAATTATATATTTTTTACCTTTCCCGTCTGTGCTGTGTTGTTCAAGAGTGCACCTTCTTACACTTAACTGTTTAGGCTGTTAGCTGCATTCATGTCGTTTCGCGCGGAAGAAGCCAGTTGCGATTTGTATGAACCGCTCAACTGGTTACAGGTACTTGGAATTCATTATTTACCTTTGTTTCTTAAGAGTTTTATTTACAAATATTATTTTATATTTTTAAGTAGATAAGTAAGTACTTGAGTATGTATGTATGTGGGAATGGGATATCGGGGTATATGGCAACACTAGGTAGGTGAACGAAGGAACGAGAGAACGAAGGAACGAATAGACAGAGGACGAACTAACGAACGAACAGGAGACAAGGTATCCATCCAGTCAGTCTAACATTTTCCACCACACAGTCGAGGCTATGGCGAGTACTTAAATAGGTAAGTAAGTAAATGTGATTTTGGCTGGCGATATGATGCGCATTATTTTTGAGGCGTTATGAGTTAAATGAATATTTCTTCTTACCCTCTCTCACTCTTTCAAACATTTTCCTATTTTATAGCTGCGACGCTAAAAACTCATTTAATGATGTCGGCCTTCAAACGGCATTTAAATGAGGCTATCAAAAAATTAAAAGGGATACGTATCTTACCAGAAACATATCCTCGTCGGTAGTATGTGCGATTTGTTTGTTGAAAAGGTTAAAGCACAATAAAAGCATAAAACATTTTACAAAAGAAGTAAAAGAAAGAAAAGGGTCGAGCTAAGTGCATTTCTGAAAATGTAATTTGCTTATTACAACTGGGTGTATGTGAAAGGAAAAGGGGAAAATGTGGCGCCTAAATGTGGGTGTGAGCGTGGATTACATACAGCCTGTTTGTTTGGTTGGGTCACTAAAAGATTAAATGCTTACGTTTTCATTGAAATTAGTATATGCTTACTTGTACAAATATACATATATTTAATGGGATGGACCTTTGAATTTATTTAGCTATTTCGTGTTAATTTCACTGTTTTTACTTGCAGGATACAAGAGATTTGACAGTAGCTTTTTAGTTTTAGTTGAAACACTTGCAAAGCGAATATGCCTTTGGGAGAGCATTCTGATGATAGCCTCATTAAAAGTGCTGATTCCCCAATTAACATAGCGCCATCAAATGCCGTTTTATAAGGGTGTTGGAGTGAAAACGCCATTAATAAAAAAATTACTTTTACTACCAAATCCTGTTTTTTAGACATTGTATATGATTTGGGGATCCAAATAGTTACTGATCAAATGTTTTCATCACCGTTGTGAATACCCCAAATGAAAATTTATAATGAAGGTAATATTCGTTTGATTAATAAAATGAAGACTAGAATAAAGCTTGCTTAATAAAAATATCGAATCCTCCTAAACGGCTTGACCGATGTTTATGAAATTTTTTGCGCATATATGGTAGGTATGAGAATCGGATGTAAAGTAAATTTCATACTGCTAGGTACAGGGGCGTGGCACCTCTCATACCAACCGGA
>NW_016214465.1:0-1730 GCF_001687245.7 Rhagoletis zephyria | reverse complement strand
TCTTCGCACTCATGGCAACTCTAGAAGGTTCTCATCTAATGTTCTAGTTCCCGGGTATCCGAGTATTTTACAATCTGAGTATACTGGTAATGACCCGGTAAACGGTTCAAATGTGAAGGACATTTTAATAGAGACATATGTATATTTCAGCAGAGCTGCCACCCGGTTTGAAATTAAAATGTTTTGATGAAATAGTTGTGGATGCTGTATTCAATAAAATATATTTTTTTTACAATTTTTATCAAAGTATACATATTTTTACAGAGTTGCCAAGCGTAAAAAAAATTAAAGATATTTAAGATAATTTAATTTAGCTGTATATTTTAGTAGAGTTTCCTCCAATCTGAATTAACAAGATGAGTTACACAAATTTGTGATTTTGAAATAAGCATTTTCGTATTTTAAATGCCGCTTTATGTATTAGATTTTCAAATTTATCTTGCGTACTTGAGAAAAGTACCTAAAAGGTATAAACCTCTGGTTAAACAATTTTTTATTTGCGCTGACGTCAAGAAAGAATTATGTTTAGGAGCTGAGTGATCACCGTAATAGTAGCTTAAACGTAAAAAAAACAATTTCGTAATTTAAATTTAATAAAATCGTTCAAAGCTTAAAGAATCGCAGGTATTTATATTCTGCAGATTTACCATATTTAATCGATTTCTAATTCCTTTGTAAATAATGGTTTCAAGTCTGTGCTAAGATTTAGTGTTTTCGACACGAAAAAGAGTGTAACGAAAACTTTTGCACAAAAGCAAATTTAATTTCTTTGCTTTGGGGGATGCTTAAGTTGCCCAATTACAATGTCTACGCATGTCCATAACCTTTTAAGTTCAGCGGTCGTTTAACAAATGTGTGTATTAATAATAAGATTATGAAAGCCAACTTTTTCTGCTTATTGTTAGTCAATAAAAGCTCCGCAAGAAAGCACACACATATGCATGTCTATATGTACTTAAGGGTGTCCCAGAAAATAGGTAGTGAATATTTTTCTGAGGTATGCATACCCACTAATTTTTATTTTGTTTTTAACTTATACACAAATAAAGTTTTATTGACATAAAAGTTAAAGTTTTAGTTTACAACTTGTTCTGGGACAACCACAGGGTGGTATGAAATTTAATTTCGGCAACAATCGGCATGTTTATCGTACACATACAGTGATGCCAGATTGTGGGTAATCTCCCTGCTTTAGGGATATTTTGCAACAAAAATTATTAAAAGGGAAAAGGGCAAATTTCAAATAAAAAAGGGATTTTCTTTTGACACAGTTATCGAGGCATAATTGATCGAAATTCAAGAACTTTCGACATTTCGACGTAGTTAATCGTTCTAAAGAAATGATATATAATTATTAAAAAGTATGAGCACAATTTCGAAAAATTTCTACGTTAACCAATTCAAGCGCTGAGTAAGAAAGAATATTTTCAATTGTAAATGGTGTTTCATATAAAAAGGGGAACAAATTATCTGGTGAAATGTTAAATAGCACCAAAAAATCATATCGTCATTTAAAGTTACCTTAATATTATAGAAAATAGTTTGTTCAAAATCTCACTGAAGCTAATTTATGAATGTAGTAGATGTTTTTAAATTATTTTATACCCTGGGTTCAACCCCCCGGGCAAAGCAACATCGCAAAAAAATGTAGAAAAAAGGTTTTTTCTTAACAGCGGTCGCCCTTCGGCAGGCAATTGCAAACCTCCGAGTGTATTCCTGCCATGAAAAAC
>NW_016214464.1:0-1730 GCF_001687245.7 Rhagoletis zephyria | reverse complement strand
GCAATGGGCCACTTTGTGTAATTAGTCACGTGTCCCCTTGGTCGGGGGCAATACTGAGTGGATTCTGTGCGGATTCTGTGCGGATCTGTTGGTGATTGAGCTGTGGATTGGCCTTTCTCCTTTTCTCTGGCAGCCATCAATAAATCAATTGCCGTAGAAAGAGTGGGCACGCGGCACTGCGCACCTCACTGCTGCAATTTCATTTCCACTTTTGTGCTTTCGTCCTCTGACCTCCGTTACCTGTCTGTCACGTTATATGCCAATAACGGTATTAGTGCTTCCAGAGTACTCCCCCGCACAGACTTTATTCGTTTGAGAATTGCATTCATTGCAATCGGAAAATTGGCCATTTCAAGTGTGCTGCTGCAAATATTTATTATTTGTCTGCTTCGTGTTTGCTTGAATAGACGTGAGTGCGACGGCGGAGGACGAAGAGTAAAAGTAAGACGATTATTGATGAGGTCAGAGGACGAAAGAAGCAAACGACCTGTCGGTGGTGGTGGTGGTGGTGCTGATTCGGGCCAGAATAATTTTCTTGCGTTTCTTTTGTGGCTGTCATTATTTGGTTCTGCTGCTGCTGCAATCGATGGTGAGAATGGTGGCACATGGCGAATTACTGCTTAATTATCCTCAGTGGTGGTGGTGGTGGTGAAATTCTTGAGGTCGTTTTTGGTGAACTATTATTTAAATTAATGGCACCTTCTGTCCTCGTCTGCTTTTTGAATTGTTTTGCCCTTTGTGCTGAACTGTACAAATGTCGTTCTCGAGAAACCTTTCGACCTTTTCACCAGACCTTANAGTTTTGCCTTTTGTGCTGAACTGTACAAATGTCGTTCTCGAGAAACCTTTCGACCTTTTCACCAGACCTTATTTTGTTTTGCCGTCTTTAAGACTCTGTTCTGTTTTTCGCTTTCATTATCTATTTTTGTTTGCCCTTAAATGACAAATTAATCGATCTTTATCCTCCTTCTTTTACCCCTTTTTGGTAGTTTGACTAGTAATTAATTAGTGAAAGAAGGCTCATTAGGAAAATCGATCTTCAAGAAGACTGTTTTAGGGCAGTCTTTTTTTCTGTTGACAGCAACTTTTGGTCTGGTTGATCATCTTGGAAACTTTTCCATTTACATACCACCACATTTGTTGTTTTTTGGTTTCTGGTTTACCCGTTCTAATTTTAGCCCATATGTTGTTGTTGTACAGCAGAAGCCCAAAACTAATTTCATTTTGATGATTACTAACATCATCGACTAGAGAATCCTCTCTGTAATCTCTTGAAAACTTAATTTCAATTTTAATTTGCTTTGGGGTAAAATTGCCACACACTCACACCTCTTTTCCCAAAGCTTTACACAGCAAATTAAATTTTTCTAATAGGCCATTCAAAGATTTCATCTTCATCTCGTCCTCTTCAAATGTTGACTTTGCCAGGGCGCGCGCGCGGGCTAAACGGCTGCAGAGTAAATAAATTACAAACTGTAATTCTCGGGCGATTTTAGTGGGTGGCTTTAGTAGTAACTCACTCACAAGTGACTTTCACTTTTCTCTTCTCCTCAACTTTCTTCACATCTTCTTTCTACCATAATAAGCTTACTTGGCTTTCACACTTATAGGACGACAAAATGAGTGTGTGTGTCATCTTTCTACAAAAACTAACTAACTTTTTTCTCTTTCTTTTCCCCCGCAGATTAAACCGCGAACTCTCCGCAGGCGCCTGGTGCCCGCAGAAGCAG
>NW_016214463.1:0-1730 GCF_001687245.7 Rhagoletis zephyria | reverse complement strand
TGGCGATTTCCTCAAAGCATTGCCAAATATCCTCGTGAGCTCGATCTTCAATGGAAGTNTAAGAGGTAGCTGCAAATATTTCTCTATTTCTATTTCATAAATCGCTGCCTTTTTTCTTGTACGTTCGCTGCCTTGTCTACCAATCGTTTGGCTATCCATATCACTAGAAACACTAGAATCAGCATCAGAGCCGTTGGCGATTTCCTCAAAGCATTGCCAAATATCCTCGTGAGCTCGATCTTCAATGGAAGTTTTCACTATAGTTCGCCATTTTTCATATGATTCAACTGGTTTCTCCATGCTAACTGATTTATAATTTCGAATTAGTTCATCAGCAACCCAGTTTTTTGCTTTATTGGCGTCAGAAAAAACAGGAGTTTTGAAACAGTGCGAATCTGTTCTGAAAAAATGACAACAATGCCACAACTATTTATTGGAACATCCACAGCTCTTCATTTCGTCGTGCCGAAATTACAGGCCTACGCGTTCGGAAACGAAAAAACTTAATAGGCGGGTTCTGTATAATTTAAACAAAAATTAACGTAAGAAAACAAAACATCTTGATTGTTCAAAAGCAAAGAATTTGACGAAGATTGTTTTTTGTTTGTTTATAAGGTGCCATTTATCACTGCGATAGTATCGCACAGATGTGTGCGTAATTGTGTTTTCGAAGTGGTAAATTCTGTAGCATCAGAAACGGTGCGGAGGTCGAGGTGAACTCGAGCCGGAAAAAAAAAACAATATTGTGAAATTTATTAAAGGCAGCAGTCTACCGGATATCCGATCGGATATCCGAATCCGGCTGTTATTTTTTACAGGATATCCGGAATCCGGTTATCCGGCAAAATCTATATCCGGCACATCCCTACTCATTACCATGTCCATAGTCTGACACCACTAATGAAGAATAATCTAGATGTCGTTAAAGTTTTATATTTCGGTACGACAATGTTGTTAGTGCGAGATGAAACAATTAGGTTGATTATTTTAAATAGAAATATAATACTTCGCACCTTAAGATAATTTTCTAATCTGAAGCCGAGAGTACTTTTGGTGTATATCGAAATATTATCAAACTTTCGTTTGCAATATATGAATCTCGCAGCATTATTAAAAGCTAGGTTTAACTTAGTTTTAGATTCATGGCAGAGATTTCCATATACATACTAGCTCAGAATTAGAAATTAGAGGAATGATGAATGTTTTTACAAGTTTAGGTTTTATCTGAACTGGTAGATAATAGCAACTATTTCACCTTACTACATAGTAAATTTTAGTAATCCTAAAGCTGATGGGATCTGGGCAAATTAGGCGACAGTTCATTTAAAGCCTAAGTTCGTCACAACAGATTGAAATGTGATTTGGATTTCATCCAGCACTATAGGGGATAATTCACTGAGATCGAAGGAATCATGCCATATTGGCAAGACCTGAATTTTTGCTGCATTTAAACAAAGGCCATTTGCCTTTGACCAGATTGATGATTTTTTGGTGACAGGTAATAAGATCAACGGAAATAAGGTCAATTGACTTTATTTCCCACCCTGGTGCGAAATAAAGTCAATTGACATTATTACCTTTTTAAAAACGAAATAAAACCCTTTGACATTATTTCCCTTTCAAACATTAAATTTGTTTAGCTTCGCGGCGACCGGCGCGCACCACGTCACGCTACGCAGCAATTACATTTTTGTGAAATCCTTTGCGTGCACTTCTTTTTCTCAACTAAA
>NW_016214460.1:0-1731 GCF_001687245.7 Rhagoletis zephyria | reverse complement strand
CACTCACTTTACTGAAACCCATTACTAGCAGAAAATGAGAGAGGACCAACCAAAATAAGAGGGAGAAAAAGAGAAAGCAAACAGCACGTCAGAATGAAGTAAAAGAGTCAGTTTTAAAGTTTAATGTATAAAGCAAACAAGCAACGATGAAGCAGAAAAAGTAGTGACCAGCAAGTGCACTTAGAGAGTGCAGGCAGGCAGGAAGACAGAGCAGCAGATCGAATGACATCCATCGAATCATCGAATCATCGAGTGAACGAAAAAAGCTGTCAGTGAAGCCTAATGAGTGGCCAGTACTAATTTCAGAGGCACTCTGCCTACCTAACCACCGCTCCAATTGGCCCCGATGAATCTGAGCAACTTGGTGAAAAACAAAAACGGCAGCTCAACGTTGGCAATGTCATAAATTCATCGTCAAGCATCGTGGTCCATTTGCTCAATGGTTGCGGCCAGAGCCAGAGCACCGCCACAAACTCAGCAATGGTCAAGCATCAAAGCTCACAGTTGAAATGGCTGTTGTTGCCGTCGTCATCATCGTCGCCAAGTGCAATTAACGGCAATGGACGCCAGCAGAAGGGCACACATCTTTGAGTAGCACCAGCACNGAGAGAAGAAAAAGAAAGTCCGTAAAAGCAAATGTCAATAGGGAGAGTGAACAGGCAGCCCCTCAGACGCAATGGCTAGCTGAGTGGTTCGATAAATTGGCACAATTTGTGCAAAGTGCGCGACGATGTGTGACGCTGGAGACGGACATTCGGGCAGTCGGACATCGTGTACGATAAATTAATTACAAGTACTTTAGTGAGCCAAAGTGGACTCAGCTCAGTTCAGCTCGCCTGCCCAATTGCCTTCTGCGCAATCGTCAGCTATTGCAAGTAGTTCACTGTCCAGTACTTTGACTGCTGCCACTGGAACATGAAAAGCGAATTATGAGGGCGAAAACTGGTAAAAGCTGACACCAGTCTAGTTGGCCATCGGAAGGAATATTACGACAATGATGACGGCGGCACACTGGCCAGCGGAAACATTGAGCCAAGAGTCGATGATGATGGAACGACATACGCAGAAGTGCATGATGTGATGATAAAGCCCTTTACAGAAGGAGATGTAGATGCGGATGTGCGCATACAGGCAAAAGGTCAAAGCGTGCGTCGGTAAAGGAAGCAAACGAGCCAATATCACTGCTTCTCTTCGGGTGCTCCCCATTGCAGGCCAGCTCAACTCACTTTGACTGAAGCTTCTGGTCACGTGGCACGAGCTCATCGCAAGGAAGTGAACGCAAGGACGCCCAGTCTGTGCCCAGGCAGAGCTGAGCTGCACCGAACATCCTAGTCGCATAGACACGTGGCCTTTGTCGGTAATAGTTCTGCCAAAAGTAGTACTAGATCTCAGCTGGCTCCAAGACTGCAGGCAGACAAACACAGACAACTGCTGTTGCTGTCGTTGCTGCATTTGCCAACAATTGAATGAAAAGCAAACTGGCTTTTCAACGGCATCAAGGAAAAACGGTATATATTGAAAAATGAGCAGAAAAGAAAAATTAAATTGGAACACTGGGCGCACAAGTGTCTGCGTCTGACGCCTCTTCTTTAACTTCAGCTGGCTAGACGACCAATGCGAAGGGCAAACAACATGAATAGTAGTGAAAGTGTCCGAATAAAGCTGCTGCCACTGTTGTTTGAAGGAATTGGACGCACAAATTGAAACAGTGAAACTGTGAGAGGGAAACAT
>NW_016214459.1:0-1731 GCF_001687245.7 Rhagoletis zephyria | reverse complement strand
TTAGTAGGCGCGAGCGATTCAATTGCCAAGTGTGTGCTCACTCTCTCTCACTTGCCAAGTCGCTCTCTCTGAATTGCATTTGGCCGATTATTTCCTACTTTTCCTTGGTTCGTATTAATGCGTCCTTCTCACAGTACCCACCACCATCTACATCGATAATACTCACTTGGTATACTGGCTGCTTACACTTTCCTTCCTTTCCTGCCCGGCTGATATGCTCGGTGAGATGGCAGTTGCAGTTGCAGTGGCAGTGGCACAGTAGCAGCCATCAATCATTGCTATCACGATTTAGTTGCTACGACTTGCCTATTGCCTATTCCTATTGCCCATTGCCGCCTATCAAGTGCTCTGTTGCCGGCGCATATTGTTCGCACTTCTTCTTTTTCTATTAGATCCATATATTCAGTAGTGAGGGAGAGTAGCTCGATGGAGATGGAAGAAAAAGACTGAGGAAATATCAATCGAGAGTGATGGAGGGAGTGAGTGAGTGAGAATGAGCAGGGGAGGGTGATTAACATAACAGTGTAGTGTCGCGGTGTGCTGCTGCTGCTGCTGCTGTTGCTTTGTTTCGATTCGATTAGAGCAGCAGCAGCCATCTCGCTTCCCTTTCCCTTCGATTTCACCGTCCTTGGCGGCAGTTTTAATATTTTTTTCTATTTGTCAAAAAATGCCCACACACCCCAGCACTACTGGCAGCACTAGTGGCTGCCACTTTACTGATAATCTGACGCCGCTTTTTTCCTTGATGGTGCCATTTCTGGCAGGACCTTCATTCTCTGCCTCTCTCTTTTGTGTGCTCCCAAACAGCATTTGACAGGTTTCAGTGTGGAGCTGTTTGGTTGCTTGGTGGCAGCTCTCACTGGCTGCCATCGCTGTTTGCCGTTTCGCTTTCATTACATTCGCTCATGAACACGTCATTCATAAATTTAAATATATAAAATATGTTTCATTCACCACTACCTAGGTCTAGGGTTGCTGCTGTTGCTGCTGCTTCGGCTGCTGCATTTCACACTTGGTAAACTGCAGCTTCCATTGGCTGCCGACCGAGGCTTTCGCTACAAATGATAATTTATGTTTTGGCTGCTGCTGATTCTCGAACTGGTCTGCTACTCTTTTCGGTGTGTTGTGTTGTGTTGCTCCATGCATATTCGCTCAAACAGCTCACGACACACATAGATCGACGTCGATTGGTTTTTTGTTGCTGCCGTTGCTGCTGTGAACTCCAAAGCGCACAGCTGAAATATTATTTTTATTTGGTATTCACGGCACACACACACACACAGTTCTCGCAGTCCTTTTCTCTGGTTTCAGTGCCCAGACTTTCAGTTCTGAACCACAGCCGCCGCTGCCGCTGTTGTCGTTCAAATTAATCACATGCACAGCTCAGACACTGCACAGGCACACTGAGTTGTGTGGAAGGGGAAAGTGGCACGAGAGAGGAAGATGTCTCTTTCACTTTCCTAGCGTCCCCAACTGCGCATTTATTTTAATTAGCCCGCCTAATAATTTACAAGTTTTAAACAAGTTTAAATTAGGCCTCTGATGTTGTGCCTGCGTCACACACACACACACACTATGTTGTATCGTGTGTGTTGTGTAGAGAGTTCTGCTTTGGCATTCAAATCATCTGCCGAAATTGGGCTGTTTGCTTTTCCCACTTTCTCTCTCTCGCTCTCTCATTCGCTCCTCGTTTACACATGGGTAATTAGGTGCCGTTGATGGTGATGATGA
>NW_016214458.1:0-1731 GCF_001687245.7 Rhagoletis zephyria | reverse complement strand
AATTGAGATATGAATTCGCCGCCCTGTTCTCTACTGCTAATTAGTAGGTAAGAAGTACGTATTTTCTCTACCAGTAGAGAAATAATCGGTAGAGAAAAGTTACAGAAACGGGCTACAGCTCTCCTGCATTCTAAACTGCGGAGATTTTGTTTTAAAAGTAGTTCAATAAGACCACACAGTTCATTGAAGTGAATACCTTACCCTTTCAAATTATAAGTGCTTTGCAATAGTCTTCACATTTTCAAGTTGCTGCCTTNTTGAAATATCAAAAATCTGAAGAATTAACTGCTTCTCTTCGACGCTTATCCGTACAGTAGTTACTTATACAAGAATATGATGAAATAAAAAACTTTTATATGAAATCATATCATTTGTATATTCAGTAATTTGAATTTAATTTTTTTAACAGGTGGCAACCCTCTTCAAACAAATATATATATTGCACATATACGGGCCAAGCCCTTCACAACATAGATATACCTAAATGCTGCAAAAAAATATAAAATTTCAATTTGAAACTGCATTTCCAGTAAAATTTATCAAAACACGAATTGAATTTTGTAAATCAGCGTTCTCAAATTCGCTATGAAACAAATTTGCATTTAAATTCGTCCGTAATTATATTTACATACTTAGTCACAGAAAATCAGACTCTGTGTGCTTGTTAAAAAATCAGCCAAAAGTATTTTTAACCTATGGCGCCTAGTACATATGTATGTCTGTGAATTTGGCATACGGTAGGACGCAAAACAGCTGTTCTAAGTAAATTTGCAATAGTTCTAGAGTTCTTGAAAACATGAACATGAACATGAACATGACATGAAAAAAAATAGTTCCAGAGTTCCTAAATAAGGAACAAAAATTTCGGCAAATTTACACAAAAAAAAAACATTTTTTTTTCAGTAAAGTCGAAAATTTAAATTTAAAAAACAAATAAAAATTAAAACGGTTCTGAGTAGCTTTTCAAAAGCTCTAGAGTAGCTGAGAAGGAAAATGAATTTTCTGCAAAATTGCGGCGAAAAAACACTTTTTTTTCAAAAAAGTTGAATGTTTGAAAAAAACAAAATAATAATAAAAACTATTCTGAGTACCTTTTCAATAGTTCTAGGGTGCCTGAGTTCAGATTAAAAAAAAAAAAATTAAAACTGTCCTGAGCACGTTTTCAATAGTTCTGGAATTCTTGAAAAGTAAAGAGAAAGCTTTGGAAAATTATTCCGAAAAAAACTCTTTTTGTTCAATAAATTTTAAAAAGTTTCATGTTTGAAAAATATTAATATTTAAATTGTTCCTATTAGCTTTTCTTAAGAGAATGATCTGCAAAATTACGCCAAAAAAAACAGTTTTTTCGAAAAATTTGGAAAAATTTCATGTTTGAAAAATATTTAAATTTAAATTGTTCTGAGTTGCTTTTAAATTACTCTAGAGTTCCTCAGAAGGCAAAAAAGTTCTGCAAAATTACGCCAAAAAATACTTTTTTTCATAAAAGTCGAAAAAGTTTAATGTTTGAAAAAAATAATAATTTAAACTTTTCTGAGCAATTTAATGCAATGTGGAATAACAATATGGGTATGAAATAAAATTAAAAAAAATTTTAAAACTGAAAGAGTTTCAGTGTTTTGGTGCACACGGACAAATATGCATTTTAAATATTGTTTTAAAGCTGTATCCTGAATATTCCTAAACCTTACTGAATTTCCTTTTTTGTTCAGATAAGTATGTTTACATTTATTA
>NW_016214457.1:0-1731 GCF_001687245.7 Rhagoletis zephyria | reverse complement strand
TTTGCTGGCAATGGCATACACACAAAAGCAGTTTCTACAGTAAATAGATGCTGTATGAGGAAATGCACCAGTGGATAAGGTCGCCAGGCGCTGATTCAAGCGGCATCTTACNTCACTAAAAAGGCTTCGCGGCAACACTGATGTAGACAGTTGCTGGTTTAGTTTGCTGGCAATGGCATACACACAAAAGCAGTTTCTACAGTAAATAGATGCTGTATGAGGAAATGCACCAGTGGATAAGGTCGCCAGGCGCTGATTCAAGCGGCATCTTACCGCGCTGTTTCGTACCTAATACAAAACATTGGCCAAATTATTATACATTTAAAAGTTCACTTTAAATTATGTTTTACTTACACAGAATATTTGTTCCCAAAGAAGCCACACTCATGCATCCTCTCGGAAATGGTACAAAAGTAATCAAATAAAAGCTGTGGAGGTTATGGTGGTTGGCTACCGTCCACAAATATAAATATGCACTCTGCATGGCTTTTTACAATGGCGAGTCCAAAAATTCACTTTGCTGCACACCTTCCTTTTGGTCTACATGAAATTGCAAACACTGTTAATAGATCCATTTTTTCATGTGCTAAAAATCGTACTTACCTAAAGGGCTACATGTCCAAAAGTATTACTTTGTCTTTGTATATTTATTGAATCCTGCAAAATTGGGCCATGAATATTAAAATTAACACATTTTTCTGCATTGCTTACATATTTTTATATACGTTTTAGCAGTTCTCTCTCGCAATTGCACCAAGATGGCATCACGCAAAAATTACGCTCAAAAATCCTCTCTCATTGGCGCAATCTTGTATTCTATCATTCTTGAATTAGTATATGCCTACATATGTACATACATACATATAGCAGCAATTAATTTCATTTAAAGAAATGGCGTGTCGTCCATTTCCGCTGTAGCGTATGTAGTGCATGTTTTTAACTTCGTCTGGCGAGGCGACATCTATCTTTAGAGTTTTTCTAATTGTACGTCTTTGATATGATACCTAGGACGAGGTTGATATCTAGACTAGGTTTGCCATAAATACCTTTGCTATATTTATGGTATAAAATGGTGGTCTGGACATACAACATTGCAAGTTGCTAAAAGCGTTGTAAAAATAAAAGAGAATAGAGAGAAATATGTATGTGGTTTGTTGAAGCTCTCTGAACACAAACGCGTGAAAGGCAAATGGTCTAGCAATGCGTGGTATTGTTGATCAACTTAATACTTTAATTAAACGCACTTATTATTAAAATTTCATTTTAAAAATACCACTGTTTGCTACTGTGGTAGAAATATGTCATTTTAAAACTTGAATCATAGAAATCGACTCAGTACATCGGCTGTTTTGCTCTCACGCTCTTTCGGGTTTGAATTTTGTATATAGTATAGATAAGGGCAAAGGTGAAGGCGAATATATAGATGAAGAAAATGATAAAAATAAAAGTAAAGACAAAGAGGAGGATGAGGATACCGATCAAAGTAAAGATGGAAATCGGGGAAGAAAGATTAAAATAAAGGTAATTAAAGAGGAAAGATATAGAGAGGGACACAGAGACTCAATCTGGGAATTATTTTGGTATTTTAGAGATTTTAGGAATTCTCGGGACTTATCGATAAAATAATCGACTTTTTATCGACATTTTTATCGATATTGTTATCAGTTTTGTTGTCGATATTTTAAGAAATTATCGATATAATAGTCGATATTTTTATCGATTGTGTAATCG
>NW_016214456.1:0-1731 GCF_001687245.7 Rhagoletis zephyria | reverse complement strand
AATATAATTTAGTTCAATAATATATGACAGCCAATTGTGAAGTCCCTGAGTGGNGCGGTCTTCCTCCACCAACAGGGAGAGCGCATTCACCTCTTCGCTTCCTTCATCGCCTCTATAATCACTTGATATTGTCGCCGCTGCTGCGTCGCACAACGCCTGCGCAGGTGGTTGTCGCCACGATTCGGTGTTGTGTGACGCGTCGTTAAAAATTCGCATCGTCATAGTGATGCGCCGGACATACTCTATATAACCCTCACCTGGGCGTTGGCAGTCCTCCTGTTCGATGCCCATTTCGCCCCTGCGTGGCTCGTTATAGCTGTCATCGGACACCTCGATTGGCGTGGGCGCCCTTATCATCTCGCCTAGATGCCACTCGTAGTCATCGTCGTTGCTATCGCCGCATACTTCTGCTGGCGTAAATGTGCCGCTTCCCGCCTCGCTGCTTGCTACTAAACTCCGAGTCGTGTAGTCGCTTGGGTTCCATGATGCAGGACTCCAGCGCCCCTCATCACTCGCACCGCTGTTTGGGCTCTCGTGCACGTAAATCTCTGTGCTGGCCTGACTTGCGTTGTCTTCAACGCCTTCTCCTCCACCAATGCCAGTATGCTGCCTAATTTCTGCTTCCGTCCGGCGGCGCAAACGCACTTTCAGAGTGTCGTCCTTTACGCCCAGCGCCTTGAAAATTTCTCCAGTTTCCCGTGTATCTGTATTGGATACATTCCCTTAGTTAATTATAATTGTGACACCCTTTATTACTTATACCCATATTACCATATCTACCTGTTATACTTATATACATACATACTTGTCTGTTGTATACATACCAAGCTCTCTTGTTTTTACTACTCTTATAATCACTCTCACTAGTCAAGATTGTATATATTAATTTAAGTCTTTTTCCAACGATCACTCAATAAACGGTCTTCAAAAGGGTCACACCATCTTATTATTACATGGCGCAGTCGGTTAAAAAGAAGAGTCTAGAAAAATTAAATCCTCGTAGTAGCTATGTATACGGAATTAAATACATATATATACTCTTGAACTTTTTGGAATAAGTGTTTAAAAATCATACCACTTTTACGGAAATTAATGCGAAGAAGTAAATTGAATACAAGCGTTTTAAGTGTGAAACCACGTGGAAGACCTCCAAAAAGAATCAGATACTTCAAAGATAGTTCGAAAACAATGGAATTTGTAAAAAAGTAGAGGGNGCCATCGAATTGGAGAAAAAAGCAGAGCCCGTCAAGGTTGCAGTTTTTCTGAATGCTATTGGGCCAGATGCGCTAGATGTGTTCAACTCGCTAAATCTAAGTGATAATGATCGCAAAAAATACGATGCCGTAACCAAGGCGTTTGAAGATTTTTGCAAACCTAAAAGAAATGAGGTGTACGAAAGCTTCATTTTTCACAGCCGATCCCAGGGGGAAGGTGAACCGTTTGACAACTTTTTGATGGACGTCAAAAAGTCGGTGCGAAAGTGTGGGTTTGAGAACGAGAACAGAATGTTGCGTGATCGAATAGTGCTCGGGATGTTATAATTAGTTAATTCGATTAAATTCAAACTGATTACAGTTAATCATGATTAATTTTAATCTGGCTAAACAGTTAATCGTAACCGCGATTAAAAAATTAATTTTTAATCATTAACTCTTAATTTGATCAAGTAGGTTTGGTGATTAATTGAGTTATGCTGGAATTTCCCTGTGCACACAAAGCAAGTTAATCTGG
>NW_016214455.1:0-1731 GCF_001687245.7 Rhagoletis zephyria | reverse complement strand
ACTGATTTGGATCGTTCACGACAGCCGCCCGTACAGCAGCAATATACTCGGTACTTCGATTAACTCATTGTTCCACTAGTTCGAGAACACCTACCAGCGATTCTGTAGGCCTGAACTTTTTACTAGGTTATTACGTTAATGAACTTTACCATAGTGAGAGTGTTATGTTTACTGGTTGTTTTGACATTGACAGTGTACTGATTGCTCAAAGCAAAGTTTATATCCCTGTAGAAAAACCGATACAAATGTACTATGTAAATTATTATGGTTATAAGTAATAATGGTTCAGAAATGCATCAAGCCAAAGCATCAGTTAGTTTTATTCCTAAACTATAATTGATGGGAATGTCTTATTTGCGCAACTAGGCTCCAATTCGGCATTTAACCGTGGTTCTGCATAAATATCGGGCATTTCCATCAATTATAGTGTAGAAATAAAATAGACTGATGCTTCGGCTAAATGCAATTTTGAACGCACCCTAATTTATGTATAAATGAGACATGATCTTATAAAGCAATATGAAAATAACCTTTTGAAATTTAATGGGACTAAGTCTTATTCGTTAACATTAACGTAAGATAAAACATTTTACTACTGTAGGGTTAGGTTTGTTTTGGAATATTTGGAGAAAACCCAATTTGGCATTCTTTTGAAAAGGAGGTTTTTAAATATTTCTTTAGTTTCTTGTATGCTATATCTCCTCACCGAAACTCAATGTTTAAGGCTGTTTTCTCAAGCAGTCAGATTTTCAAATTTATCTTCCAATTTAAACACAAATTTTGTTCTAAAAAAATCTACTTGAAAACGACCTAAATTATAAAAACGATTTTTTTTTTTGGCATCTTTGTATATATGTATGTAATTTTAAAAATTCGTTTGCTTATCCTGATGATGGGCAGTTTTTAGTTGCATAACTATTTTGTCATGTCTCTTATTAGCGTAGTAATACTTTTCATTTCGAAATGCCAATTGAAATTAGAACTTCGGGAAATATGCATGTATTAAGTATTTACGTACGTGTCACACAGTCGCGATTTCTTAATATGCTGTCATTCTCAATGATGTGGTACTGCCGGAGGAGTCTCGAACAGTTATAAGCCTTTTGATGTGTTAAACAAAAGCATCGGAATACCTGCACATAGCAACAATCTGTTTAGCATTTAAAGCCCTATCTATAAATCACACGCCTGGCAACTCTAGGCATATCTCTGCCGATATGATGTTGGAGCAGCCATGTGCAGGGAAAACAACAAAGGAAAACAAAAACCAGCTGACTCAGGTCAACGGCAGCCACCATTATGGCCGCCATATTGAATTGCATAATTTGAATGCTCTCGTAGTACAACGTACTTGCACTAGTCCCATGAGCACGATTTTACAAAAGTCACAAATAGCAGTGCATTGGAGTCGTGTGTAGAGCATTTATACCTAAATCAAGAGAAAATCAATATCACAGCAATAAATTAAAAAGGCGACTTATTTAGCTGCACATGTATGTATGTACATATATACATATGTTCAGCCGACATATTGAAAACATTTTTAAAGATAAGGAAAAATACAAGTGAGTGTCTACAGCCCGCATGTGAGCGTCTGCTTATACCAGTGGCGAGAGATTAGTTGGGGCATTTAAAAGTGTTAGGTGCGTCTCTTCAGCAGTCAGTCAGTATCCGCATTCGGCAACAACGGAGAGAGTTTTACGACAGCGCTAAAAAGATTTTCCTTTCAAG
>NW_016214454.1:0-1731 GCF_001687245.7 Rhagoletis zephyria | reverse complement strand
AGCCCAAGAATTACCCTCAAAACGGCCACAGGAGCTTAAAAAGACCAACAGGCCCCAACTGGGCCAAAGGTAAGTAGTTTCGGACTAGTCCCAAACTGGTTCCCAACTTGGTCCCGGACTGGTCCCCGACTGGTTACCAACTGGTCCCACGAGCTAGTCATAAACTGGTCTCAAAGTGGTTACCAACTGGGCCACCTATACCTCAAGTGGTCCACAAGTCACTTCACTTACAAAGCATTCGATTTAGTTGACAATAGTCAAACTAATTTTATTTAAAGAAATGGCGTGTCGTCTATTTCCGGTGTAGCAAACGTAGTACATAGGGCGACATCTAGATGTCATCTACCTCGCCCTATTCACTATGCTTTTTTATAGGAGCTTTTCAAAGTTTTGCTTTGGTGTCGGAACACAACATTGAAAGTTTCTGGATCCACAACATTGAAAGTTTCTGGAACACAACATTGCAAGTTGATAAAAGCGTTGTAATAAAAAATGAGATCAAGTTAAGCATATATAAGCCGCCTCACAATACCAAGCCACCACGACTGAACGCACGCTGTCCCGCCTCCATGAGTAAGCACGGGGCGCATCGAGACGGCTTAGGCCGCGTAACCTTGAGCGCCTCTCATTGGCTGCAGCACCAGTACTGTAGGCGTTAACCATTCTTACGCTCGCTACCGCTTTCACGGTTATCATCATTGATCACCGAACCGTCACCGCTCTCACCGTCACCGTTACCGTCACTAGTCACCGGACAGCAGTGTTACCGTTGTGCGACTAAAGTGTCAAATTGACACTTTTTGGAGATCGATGCCTCTTGACACCGACTTTTTAAAAATACGCTTATTTTGACACTTTTCTGAACCACAACGCTGACGGCCGACCAGTCAGTCTCTTTCACTCTCCGTACCTCCCTCTCTCTTCTTGGACGTCAAGGTGCCGGTATTCTGGCCAAACAGACGCGTGTGTGTGTGGTTGTGTTATTCAGTGGGGGTTAGTGGGATCTCCACCCAACCCTGGAGCGGCTGAATTACCTCAGCCTTCGGTAAAACCCACCTCATAAGCTATAGTTCGAATATATTTTGGAAAGTGTTGCCAGCTGTTTGAAAAGTCAAATCAAAATTAATTATACGCAAGCTATCTCAAGATTTTAAATATGGTTTTCTAACGAAATATTGTTAAGTTTAAAAGTTTTGAATAATATTTAAGTCTTAAATAACATCCATTGGGCTAATTGTAACACACAAGCGTTCGATATACTCATTGGTGCAATAGGTCTATTTAATCTGACATTCACGGCACCTTTTATAACTTGGCATTTATTCGTAATGACTCCAGCGCCACTTGGCAGCCTTTTGTGGCAATAGTATTGCCAATACATATTTTGAATATTAGCCAAAGTGGATCATACATAAGATTTTACAAGCTTTTATTTAACTTCACTTGTATGTATGTATGTATGTATGTCCTGGAACTTTGCAGTCAATATTTAACAAACTTCCCGATGAGCTACAGACTTGAAACTTCAAACTTAGCTCAGAACTCGAGGACAATACAATTTAAAAGATGTTTTAATCCGCTAGGTGGCGCAGGNTAATGACTCCAGCGCCACTTGGCAGCCTTTTGTGGCAATAGTATTGCCAATACATATTTTGAATATTAGCCAAAGTGGATCATACATAAGATTTTACAAGCTTTTATTTAACTTCACTTGTATGTATGTATGTATGT
>NW_016214453.1:0-1731 GCF_001687245.7 Rhagoletis zephyria | reverse complement strand
CAGGCGCAGCAAAACACGCACAGAAACTGCACTGCTTTAAAGCAGACAGACAGACAGACAGCATCGAATCGCATCAATTGCTCGACAGTTGCCCCGCCGCTCGCGCTGATTCAATTAGATCTCTCTGATTGCTCTGATATTTATTGCATCAAAGGCGAGGGATGCTGCTGCTGATTCTGATGCTGGTGCACATCTTGAACACACACACACTATCGAAACTGGGCAAGATTTATGGTGCCCCGACTTTGGAAGGAGCTAGAGTTGAGTTGGTGGTGGTGGCCCATCGACGACCAGACAATGGCAGGCAGAAACTGAAGCAGCAGCAGCAGCAGCAGCTCGTGTTGCTGGCAGAACTTTAAACTTTGAGATCTGCTCGCACACTAAAAGAGAGAGAGAGAGAGAGAGAGAGAGAGAGAGTTCTGCTCAGCCATTGCTCTTGGCAGGCGATTCTTTCTTTCCTTTCCTTTTTTTACTTTTTACTTTTGACTGTTCTCTTTTCTGTCAGTGCACTAGCAACTGTCGTCCGTGTGTGTCACTGCGCTTGTACAGCAGAAGCAGCAGCAGAAGAAGTGTGCGGGTATTTAAATATATTTTTTCGCCATCTTGGATCGAGCCATCAATTTCCAGCTACCAGCCACCACCACCACTGACTTGTTGTGAGCACAAGTGGAGTGAAAGGAGAAGAGCACATGAGGGACAAATCGAAACTGAATCGCTGCTGCTGCTGCTTCTGTTGTTCTCCCGGAAAACGGTGCAAATTTAATTTTCAATTGAACAACAGAACAGAAAAAAAGGCTAAACACTGAACACACTAAACACTGGAAGCTGCTTCGGCGGTGATTTATTTACTACTAAAGTGGCTGCCCTTGCCAGCTTTTTACAAAGGAAAAAAAAGCTGCTGAAGCACACCGCATACAAACACAGTGGCAGCACAGACAATCAGAATNTGAAAGGAGAAGAGCACATGAGGGACAAATCGAAACTGAATCGCTGCTGCTGCTGCCTCTGTTGTTCTCTCGGTGCAAATTTAATTTTCAATTGAACAAAACAGGCTAAACACTGGAAGCTGCTTCGGCGGTGATTTATTTACTAAAGTGGCTGCCCTTGCCAGCTTTTTACAAAGGAAAAAAGCTGCCGAAGCACACCGCATACAAACACAGCATCAGCAGCAGCACAGACAATCAGAACTCAGACTCTGCGTCGCTGCTTTATCACCACTGAACCAGTGGTCGTCGGCTGGGCTGTGCAAAAGTGTCCCAGGACACTAGTGATGTGCTACCACCACCACCACAAAAGCAAACACACTGCTGCCACTTCTGTTTTTCCTTTCTTCTTTTCATTCCTTTTTTTTGATCATCGTTGCTTCGATTTATCAATGTTCGAGCAGCAGCAACGGCAGCAGACCACACAGCAGCGCACTACTCACAGTGTCCACCACCACTGTGTTCTTGTTGTTGTATAATCGTATTCAAATTGCTACTGAGGCCCCCAATTAACTGCTGCTGCTGCTGCTGCTCCGTTTCTTCTTGTTCTGTTGTGGGCTGTTGTTTCTTTCTCTGGCAAGTGTGGTGCCACTGACATGCCTTCCTTCTCCTGCTAAGTATCTGTGTCTGCCTGGGCACTGCCAAGTTTGTGTCAATCATCGGTTGTGCCTTTCCTTGCTTTTTTCTTTCTTTCTTGAATGAATGAATGACTGATCGAAAGAAGAGAACTGTGCTGTTCTGCTGTTTT
>NW_016214452.1:0-1731 GCF_001687245.7 Rhagoletis zephyria | reverse complement strand
TTTTTTGTCTGTATAATTTCATAAACATGGGTTTTTTTATAAATTCGACAAAAAAAATTGAGGAAGATGCTTCCGCCTGTGAGATGGTCATGCTTATTGCAAAAAATACCGCGCAATGCTAATCTCACCTCGTTCAGAAAACCGTGTCGCACAGGCGATACGCATGCAATATTATATCGCACCGGTGTCGCTGTCGTGCAAATGTGCACAGTTTTCATCGCTTCCTACCAGTTCCCACGTACTCAGCATGCCGATGTCGCATTCATATCGTATCGCNGCGGTGTCGCTGTCGTGCAAATGTGCACAGTTTTCATCGCTTCCCACCAGTTCCCACGTACTCAGCATGCCGATGTCGCATTCATATCGTATCGCATATCGCATCGCATATCGTATCGCTCTAATGTGCACCGTGCCTAAAAGGCTTTGGGCTGAGCGTTTTCTGACGCCTAGCGTTAACGCCGAAGTGCAATACCTAAACAAAAGCGGCAACGCTACGTCAAATGAAGAAATAACACCAACAATAACGATGGGTTCAATCCCCATTCCCACTACAGCCGGTTCTACGTACCGGAATGACTCGGGTTTTACCCGACCAAGGGCTGTTGTTTCGGCGATCTAACCCCGTTTAGGTCGGCGTATTCTTCTGCTCAGGGCTGGCATCGAGTCAAACCAAGGGTCGGAAACCTACACCTGCAGTGTATGCCAGAGACGACTACACCACAACTCCACCTCNTACAGCCGGTTCTACGTACCGGAATGACTCGGGTTTTACCCGACCAAGGGCTGTTGTTTCGGCGATCTAACCCCGTTTAGGTCGGCGTATTCTTCTGCTCAGGGCTGGCATCGAGTCAAACCAAGGTAGGAAACCTACACCTGCAGTGTATGCCAGAGACGACTACACCACAACTCCACCTCAGTCAAGTGGAATGCCTGCGAGGGGTGGAATCACCTTAGAGTCTGCTCAGGATTACGGACACATCAGCCGTGGACCACGTCGTATGTGGCCCCCTGCTGCTCAAATAGAGGAGCCTCCACGGCTAACCCCAGTCCACCCGATCAGCCCCACACAACCACGACAGACCACAGAACACATACAACCGCACCACTACCCACACGCCGCCGCCAACAACTCCTGGTTCCTCCTACAATCTGCACGGTATGTCAGACCAGGATATTCCGTAATGTGACATCAGTCAAGTNACATCAGTCAAGTATAACACCTGCCTTGGCTTGTGCCACTTTAGGGCATGCTCAGGTCTGCGCACCACGCGAGATTGGACGAGGAACTTCGAGCGCCCGGGTTGCGCTGCTCGTTCGTAGATCTCAACCGCGACGCCAACCACCACCACCACCACCGGGCGGCAACCACCTCAGCAGCGCACACAGCCAATGGCATCACGACCACACACATCTCTCACACCCCGCACCACCACACGTCTCTCGAACCACATGAAGCTCCTTCAGTTTAACTGCAACGGGCTTCAGAGCAAGATCGAGGAGATAACCGTCTTCATGGGAAGGCATATTGATAGCTGCGGTGCAAGAGACGAAGTTGCACAGCACTTCAACACTGTTGAATTGTGCCGGGTACAACGTGCACCGTCGAGATCGCGAGCGAGATAATGGTGGTGGCCTAGCGTTCATCACGCACCACACCGTGCNCCGCACCACCACACGTCTCTCGAACCACATGAAGCTCCTTCAGTTTAACTGCAACGGGCTTCAGAGCAA
>NW_016214451.1:0-1731 GCF_001687245.7 Rhagoletis zephyria | reverse complement strand
GTTTTCTAAGCGTTCGCAGAGTGGAGGTCCTTTTATGCATGGGCGACCTAGGGGTAGAAAAACTTTAATTTGATCTACTGCTTAGACATCTACTGGCTTATGTGACTTTCTGTTGATGTTTTCTTTAACGTTAATTTGCCGCCGGCTTACTTACACACATATCTGCCTAGGCATTAATTGGTATGCTGGCTTATGCGTGTATGCAAATTCGGGGATATAATCTTGTAGAGCACTTACCTCCAGTTCCAGTTTAGACCGTAGATCACGTCCTTACGACCACCGGTATCGCGACGATCCGTTAGCGTTGATCACTGTTCACAAATATATACTTCAATATTCCAACTTATATATATATATATATATATATATATATATATATTTTACTCAAAAAATTTATTTCTTTATTTATATTTGTTTACTGAACACAACTGGCACTCGGTTAAAACAGCGTCAACACCGTAACTTTCGCATTTGAAACCGTTTGCCCCGGCTGGGTCGTTTTATACCCTTTGGCCTAGCTAAGCGCCTCAACTGGGTTTACCTACTTAAGTATATGGAAAACTCAACAACAAGAAAGTTACTGTTTCCTACTTTCATTCGCACACACATTCTTGACTTTACTTTACCGATTTTCCTCTGGACATCATGTAAGTAGCATTCGAGTTTGATCGAACTATGTTTGATCAAGTATGATTGCACATATACATCTACACCTGGTTAACATTTCTGTTAGCTTTCTTTGCAATCACATAAACATACACGCACGCACACATTCGCACAAAAGTATCTGGAAAACAGCTGGCGCTACACAAAGTGTATGAAATGTTGTGCTCCTTATGGACTACCCAGTTCTTTACACCAATTAAAATCAGACTGCTCTTAGCCAAGACATATTTATTTGCTTCCAACCATGCTTTATGGTTGCGAACTGTATGCTAATTGCGATACTACATGCAACAGAAAGCTCAATGTCTTATTTAATAATATTGCCCGATATATTTTTGGTATTGAGCGCAGAGATCACATCTCCGAACATGCTATACGAGTATATTCAATCTCCTTTAAAAACTATTATGAAACTCAATGCTCTAATACAACTACATAAAATATTGGTAAACCAAGATCCCTCTTACCTCTACGAACGATTTCAAGCAACTCGATCAGCGCGTTCTTCGCAATTGCTTTATACTCATGGTTGTTGTGCTTGTATTACAAGAATAAAATAAATAAATAAATAAATAGACAATTTTGTTTTTAATATCATTCCCAATTTCTGCCACCGGGGCAGACTGCGTGTGACAGTCCAATATTAGAAGGAAAGTTTTCATATATGTCATGCATAGCATCCACTTTTTTTATGCGTGCAAATATCACAAAATGTACTTCAAAACACATTTAGGGAAATTAAACTCATCAAAGTAATATCTATACCTTAAGCACATTTATACACATGTGGGTTCATCATAAACGAAACAACAACAGACTAAAGGTTAACGGCAAAAAATGTCGTGATAACATTCTACGTATGAAGAAAAAAAGGTATGTATGTACATTAGGGTAGTCCAAAAATACATGAAAAAAATAAAGTCGGAATTTTTATGTTCTGACCCCGCTAGGATTGTTGTATACCGAACAATATATATACCCCTATTTTTTATTTTGAAATCAAAAAATATTAGAGTTCGCTCAAAGTGCTCAAAGTTTTCCATGTATTTTATATGGGGAAAAAAC
>NW_016214449.1:0-1731 GCF_001687245.7 Rhagoletis zephyria | reverse complement strand
AATGGGTTTAAAATCCTTTATTTAAGAACTATATTTAGGAGGATTGCCAAGTGTTTAAAAAATAAATTTCCAACTAATTCATCAGTTATATGAAATATTTACAACAATGTCAGACGAAAAATTTTTAAGGAAATTTTAGTTCGAAAATAATTTTTAAGAGGGTTTCCGCCTGTTTTGAAAGTGGTATTTCGTTTAATTATACATAAGTTACAAAAGAACGAGTGCCAAGAAATCTTTAAGCTGAACATTTGGTTATCTTTTTGTTGAAAAAATTAAGCTCAAAGTATTTAATAAGTTAAAGGGATTGTCAAAAGATGGGTATCAATCGAAATGCGTTTGAAAATAATTTATTTCTAACTGTGTTTAGTTGTCATGTGCTTAAAAAAATTTAATTCAACTTAATTCATCAGTTAATATAAATATGAATAACAATGCCAGGCGAAAAATTTTTGGTTAGAAAATACTTTTAAAGGGGTTTGAGAAGTCGAATTTATTTTACTTATACGAAAGATACATAAAGGAAATATCGAAATATTAGTGTCAAACGAAAGAGTTTCAAGAAAACTAGGCTGACAATATTTTTAATTAGAGTTGACATCTGTTTTTTTTTGAAGGTCATCACATCTGCACCGTTATTTCGAATTTCCAAAATGAGAAGTCAAATTAAAGAACTGGGATTCTACATAGATGTGCACAGGTTTTATTTTTTGAAGTTACAGGGAGATTTGATTTGATGAAATGAAAACCGACACCATGCAAGACCTCTCATCACTGAGAAATGATTTAGATTAATCGCTAGGAATATTTTGAGAGGTTTTTGAATAGGGTTCCGCCTGTTTAAAAAATTTAATTAAATGCTGGCGTTTTGACGCCATGCGGGTTCACTAGTGTGTATACATATATTAGGAATATTAATCCTGGGATCCCGGCCTTTTTAAAGTCCCGAAAATCCCGGGATACTTGGCAAATAATTAATGTCGGGATTTTCGGGATTTGTTATTTGCTCTGATGGCAATAATAGAAACTCCTTTTCTTGACCCGTATTGGCTATATTTCTTTTTTTATTTACTAATTAATATTTTTTTAAAAATGTCTAGCTCATTATACGTATAACATCGCGCGATAGTAAATATTAAATATCAATATATTCGCGAAACCATGGGCCAAATATAGTAAAATTCAGTTTTTAGTTTTTCACTCTGACGGCAGTAATTCAAAAATCATTTAAAGAAGAAGTATGGGTATCAAATTAAGAGGAAATCCTGTGAAATTTAAACAGATTCAAGTTTTTGATGCAGAATGACTGATAAGTATTGAAAATGTTNAAATTCAGTTTTTAGTTTTTCACTCTGACGGCAGTAATTCAAAAATCATTTAAAGAAGAAGTATGGGTATCAAATTAAGAGGAAATCCTGTGAAATTTAAACAGATTCAAGTTTTTGATGCAGAATGACTGATAAGTATTGAAAATGTTCTTTTAAAATTTTACCCTTCAAATTTCACAATATTTGTTTTTGAAAAAATTATATAGCACACCTAGATCTAACGATCAACTCAAAAAAAAATGTATGGCGAATTTTTTGCACAAATCAATTCATAGGACTTACATCCAATTAATGCGAATATTTTGTTCTTCATGATTATAAAAATTAACTAAAAAACCACTGTTATACCTGTTTTTATTAACACCCTTTTATTAGCTTCACCTGTATGTATGTATGTTTGTAACTG
>NW_016214448.1:0-1731 GCF_001687245.7 Rhagoletis zephyria | reverse complement strand
CCTCTTTCGCTTTTGGCCAGAAGCCACATGGCATTTGTCGGCAACAGCAATGGCAACACAGCAACACCAACAACACTGGCTTAAATGAAGAATGCCTTGAATTGCAGCGAACATACCATGCCATGTGTGTGCGAGCGAGAGTATGTATTTTTCTTTTAAAAGCGCACAGAATATAGGAAAACGTGAATGAAAAATAAAGAAATACTTTTGGCATCCCGACACGTTGCGACACTGGCTCCTCGAACGGAAGTGGCTGGGAGTATGGCGCGTTTTGGTCTCTGGCTGAGAATNATGCCTGAAAGTAGGCAAAAGCGTTATTAAAGATTCGTTTCATTTCATTTCGTTGCAGCTCGGTGCTTCTCACCGCCACTCTTTATCTTTCTTTCGAATATTTTGTGTAAAATAAGTGTTAAAATTGCAATGGGAATTGGAGTGGAAACGACATTACACAGTTGTCACGTTTGAAGAGAGTGCAATGCATTTAGGCTGACGGAGTAATTTGGAAATTTCCATTTATTTGCAAATTCACAACACCGCTCGGCTCCAAACCAAAAGAAAAAAAAAAAACAAAAAAACAGATAAGCAAATGTTTTTATTTAAAATGGAAAAGGCCAGCGTCTGCATCTAAGGCACTTGCTTAATTATTAGTCAGGTTAAGAGTATGCTTCTAGGCGCACACCCGCCGAACAAAGAAAAATGTCTGCAAACTTTATTAACTCACTCACTCGTAAGAACGGAAATTTACTCAGATATACGCATTTACATATGTATGTATGTGTACCCTGCAGCCATCCAATCAGTAAGTAAATATTCCAGTAGATCACCTGGTAGAGGCATACTAGCTCGTTAACTGGAATCAGCTGATGCAGCGGTCTACTAGTTCGGCAATTTTTGAATAACTTTGCTTGACAAAATCCGCCGGAACTGGAAATAAAATTCATTTGTAAAAGAACTAATT
Source organism: Rhagoletis zephyria (assembly GCF_001687245.7). Classification (NCBI taxonomy): domain Eukaryota; kingdom Metazoa; phylum Arthropoda; class Insecta; order Diptera; family Tephritidae; genus Rhagoletis; species Rhagoletis zephyria. Next base: position 773 of record NW_016214448.1, on the reverse strand, counting down.
TATACACACCATAAAAATTGAACGGAAATCAAATAAAAGGGCTCTTTTTTGAATTTGGTATCAAAATATGCAATAAAAAATTTATTTAAAAAACCTTAAACAGAAAAATTAAAATAAAATAAGAATTCCGCTGGTCCATAGCGACGTAGAAGCGCAAGTACAATATTAAATATTGATGGCCTTATTCATAAAAAGTAAAATAGATTTATAGGTGACATTTTCTTACATATTTTCGATTTATTTATAAATCAGTTAAAGTCTTCTTTATTTTTTATGAATTTGGGTGTAAGTGTATAAGCATTTATAGCTGGCCATAGCGTGACTAGTTATTCCGATTAGTATTTATACTGCTCGAGTGCCACGGTAAAATCAGCAATTGCCACAAATTGGCAAAAAAGCTAGAAGACAAACAAATAGAGCTGAACAGCAAACTGGTGGCATTCTGGTCCACAACTATTAGCTTTCCCAGCAGGGTATGGGTATGACACATACTCGTATAGACGTTTAAAGAATTGTTGAATTGTGCTTAGCTGCAAATAAAATTGTTAAAGAGTTCATTGAATGGAGAGGAAATCCAATTCCAACTGCATTTCCATGATAGTTTTTCTGTCCCAGAGGAAGTTGCTGCCTCACTATTATTTGTCTCCGCCACATACTGCATCTATCTATGTATGCACTTCTGTGCCGCACATTTCATTTCATGCAATGCGATCTATGTAAAAGCCGGCATGTTCATGTTGATTATTTCCTTGCGGTCCTTGCTCGAAGTTTCC
>NW_016214447.1:0-1731 GCF_001687245.7 Rhagoletis zephyria | reverse complement strand
AGTATTTAGTAAATATGTACGCACATATGTATGTACATATATGTATATAGATATATATTTAGTTGTTAAGCTACAAATAATGTTCACAATGACGTCAATCGGCATTGAGAAGGAAAGCACGGCCGAACGACCGACACCAATGCGAGAAGGTGAAAGCGATGAAAGAGATACACAATCCAAAGAGTAAGGGACGTTCCCACATTTATATGATACGATTTATACTTACGTATGTATGTATGTATATATATTAACGGCATACCAAATTAACTTACAGGAGACAGAAGAAATACGTATTTAGCAAGACTGAAGCCCTAATGAAGATAACTGCAGGATCGGCTATTAACTTCTTCCAGAAAATTTTTCTAGATTCAAACAGAAGACATAAATGTGCTGAAACGTTTTCATAAACTCAAGACACGAGATAGTTTTCCCAGAACTTGGAGGGTCGTCAGGTTAGCATTATCTCGAAGGCCGGGAAGAGCACTCATATTTTACCTAAGAGCTTCAGCCTAATCAGTTGTCTTGTTAAGAAACGGTATTCAGCGATGAAGCTCTCGTCAGGTGTGATTTGCTAGAGAGGGCTTCACTAACAACACCCACTCTGGCGCTAAACGCCAACGGTATTGCCGGGAAAACAGCTGCAACTCAACCGGATGCCTAGCCAGCTCTTCGTCCGGATACTCTAAACTTCTTGAGGGTCTCGATTTTTCGCCCGATTATAGGCAGCACTGCATCTAAGAAACGGCCACAAGCCAAATTTTGTAAAGGGTGCGAGGTGGCCGAAAATAATGTTCATGCAAGGGATGATAATGAGATGGAAAGTCGAAACCAAGTGATGCATATTTTTTGTACAAACTCGGCCACACTTACGTGGCAGTCACAGCCGCAAGGCATCATAAAAGCGTCTTCAATTCAACTGCGCTGATAATAAGATGGAATTGTAGCGTAAATTGGAGAGCTGTCCACGGCTGAGACGGCTTGTTGGCGAATTTATGACAATCCGATTAATAGCAGATAAAATTATGTCTGGGCAGCTGTTCATTCAAAGGAACTCTACAAGGTCCCATATGGTAGACTTGAAAATGATGTGCTGCCAACAGCTAACAACAAAAATCAACACGCTTCGACGAGTTTTTTTTTGCTTCATGCCGCAATTTTCTGTAAATTCTGATTATAAAAAAAGTGTTGGACGTACATACATCGACGTGTGGATAGCTTGAGAAATTACAATTACAAAAAAAAAAAGGAAAGCGTTACAACGGAGTGTAATTCATTAGCCGCAACACTTCACTTCGCCTAAGCATGAAACGGAGCAGCCACGAGCTCCGCGAGCGGTGGTGAAGGAAAAAAGCACGCACGACTTAGTCGCAGTCTTGCAGCGATTGGTTTCTCCAGTTCAAGGGCACTAAGTCGGTTTTCCAAGAGCCACCATCATGTGACCTCCAAATTGCGCGCAGGAAACAAAAGTTAAGCAAAAATCTTTCGATGGTCCATGAGTATACTATATTGCGGTATGTATGTAAGTAGCATACGGTAAGTCACGATTTCGTGTCGTTACAACGATAACAACAACAGCAGCAGCACAGGGCAAGTGGAGCAGGTGTTCACAGTAATTCACTAGCCGCAGCCTAGAGATGGTAGAAGGCAACGCAACAATACCGCGCCAGCCACTCAAGTCATGTAACAATTGCGAACTTGTTTGCAAGCACTCGACCGTTCGGACCCCCGGAT
>NW_016214446.1:0-1731 GCF_001687245.7 Rhagoletis zephyria | reverse complement strand
GAGTAATTGACTAAAATGTTTTCGGCTATTTGGTACAAATTGCGTTAGTGTTGCTGTCGTACTAAACTAATCAAGATCTTTCAAATAGATTTACCTATTCTTCTTTAATTTGCGACATATTCAGCCTTATCATGAGTTTCATTTTCTAGTACCGGCTAACTTTTTCACTTTTCGTTTGCGTGTATTCACTACAGGTGGATGAAAAAATTGTTGGCCAAATTTTGTTCGGGCGAAACTCACGATTAGGCTGGTTAGTAAAAAGTATGGTTAATTTATAAAAATTGTTATCACATTTTGGCGTATATCACTAAAACTGACTGCAAATTTTTTGACAAATGTCGTATACGACAAAATTTTATTAAACTCATAAATGGTTGACACTAAACTAAAAAAATTAGATAATTTAAGAATTTCGTGAACTAGTACATAGCATTCTCCGACACTTTGGAGAAGATCTGTAGTCGTGTTTCTGAGAAAATGCATTCCAAACTTCAATCGTGAGTTACCGAAAGTAACTTGTGACAATATTTTATCCAGGCGACGATATAACATTTAGCTAAAATATGCATTTGTAGGAGTCGATAAGGTTTAGGAGTAGAATGTACGTGTGCTTTTACTTTCGTATCTAGCTTTAAGTCATAGTTTAAGTAACTTGTTTGTAACTAAAGTAATATTAGTTGGCAACCCTAGCTTTTAGGACTAGTAGCGATAACTCGTTGTAACTAGCGATTAAGACTCGTTGTAAAGGACCCGCCATTTTCAGAATAAAAAAAAGAGATTCATTCGATTTTTGCCAACGAACACTTCGGACTTTCTTTTATTTTGTCACTTTGCCTTCTGCATATTTAACATCTAAATAAGTTATAATTGTCATTATTCTCGCAGTTGGAGTATATGCCAGACGAGTAACAGGTATATACATACAAGTATACTTAAATTAGCGCGTTGAGATTGTATATTTATCTCTCTCTAACGCATTAATTCTATATACGTCAGCACCAATACCCGACAAAGTTATGTCTGTATTTAATAATGGCTCTATAACAAAATATTCATGAAATGTATTCGTAGATTTTTATTTACTTCATTTCATGCATTAGTATTGATCTGAATGTTTTTTTACTAAATACCAGGATTAAATATTTAATAATAAACTATTTCATTTAAGCTTAACCAACTTTTTTACTCGGTGCTAATTTGGAACGTTTCATGAAATATTTTCATAGACAGTAAATGCACCCCTGGGTGCATCATTAATGAGCTGAAAAACCAAACAAATAAAAATATTCCATCTGAACCAATATTCCCAAAAAATTATAAAGCAAAACAAAAACAATTTTTCCAATTTATGCACAGTTATTTTTATTTTACTGCAAGTACAGTTTCGCAGCTCCTCAAACATTTCCCACATTATGCTTTTAAAGCTAGTAGTTTCCGACCCCATTTGCTCGTTTTTTTTCAGTTCTGAGTTTATGCTAGGTTTCATAGGAACTTACTGTGGGTGCAAACAGACCACATTTGGTAAATATGTACATATGTATACACTTCAACTGAATTGTGATATTTAATTTTATTTTATAATGAAAAATGAGTTTAATGTGCAATTTTTTAAGTTTACTAAATGTAAGACAATTTTTAATTTTCTTTATATATTGCATGCTCTAGTTTTAATTATTTTTAATTTAAGTTGTAAAGGTGAAAATAGGCCTCCTGGGGAACCGAGCACCTTAA
>NW_016214445.1:0-1731 GCF_001687245.7 Rhagoletis zephyria | reverse complement strand
AACATGCCTATCACTGAATGGCATGCGAACAATGCAAGGGATTGTTCAGCGCTTCAAGTACATAGTATTTGCCTGTCTACTGCGCACTACCACTCCACCCACTGCCCACAAGGTAACGCCTTGTGATTAATCGCCGTTGACTCATGCGTAGAATATTTCTTAATGACTAATACATATCTACTCGTTCATTATATTTCGTTAATTTTAATATTTTTCATTTTATAGACTACAATGAACTTTGAAAATGCCTAAAATTTTTAAAAAATATACATAATTTTTTGTTCATTAAATTCTTCACTGTTCGTTGCTTGCTTTAGATTAAAAATTCCCACAACTTGTTTTGTGCAAAAAATCCTAAACACCTTTCGCATTATGTATGCAGCAAAAAAAAAAATTTGATTGTTTCTAAACTCGCGCTGAGCCGCTTTGCTAAATTTTCTTTCGTCCGGAGACGCGCACATAAAGTCTACACTTTTCAAAAATTCTACACTTCATATCGTACCGCATTTTTTGCCTCCGAAGGACTCCATGAGGTCTTCGAATCCGGATCCTTTGAACAGCAGCTACCCATTTTTTAAATATCTTTTATTCTTATAATCTTTTTTTTTTTGTGAACTAAATATTCGTATGCGCCTTTTAACGGTCTTTGAAGAACTAAAGTATCTTATTCGTCAACAACGTCGACTCGCGGTTGCACAGCGTGTGTCAATTTCACTTTTGTTCGCCTCACTTTTTTTTCGATTTTATTGTTGAATTTACTCTATGACGACACTCGATGGCCGGCAGGCAGTAGGTGGCGCCGGCGACCGGTGGCGTCGTTAGGGGCAGTGCGCTGCACTCCATACTTCAGCTGCTGCTCCCTTCTGCGGTGCTTTTATCGCGAAATAAATGAGTTTCAGCCAAATAACTCACACGAGGCAGCAACACTAATGCATTAAACATTCATTAAGTACTCATTTGTACACTCAAACATACATATAAACTGTACGCTGATTATGAGCAATACGCATTTCATACTCTACAAATGTACAAATGTACGAACATATGCTTCAAAAATAAGCGCAAAAATAATAATTTGCAACAGAGATATTAATAAGAAAAAACCAGCGAATTTGTTTAAATGAGCGTCCACAATGTTGGCGAGTCTCCGCTCGCATAGCTTGGATGTCAACAGCTCAACGGCGGCATGCGAAGCTCTACCTCGCCCTCTCGCGGTGGGTGGTGGGTTGTTAGGCGGGTCTCTGTGTAGACACACAAACACACGCACACTTGTATTTCATATTCAAAGCCAACTGTGCTCCTGCTGTCTTATCAGTGACTAGTTAACTCTCTCGTGGCATTCTTTTGTGTGCGCCGTGCATGTACGTATGTACATACGTATGTATGTAGGAGACTCACAACAGTCAGTCATAGGTACGGTGACCATAAATATATTTTGAAAATGCAGGACAATTTTTCAAAAAATTTACCTACATATAATTGCGTTGTATAAAAATAACAAAAATATACTACATATATACATTCCTCGTCATTTGAATAGCGTACCCTTTTTTTGATTTTTTTCCCATACAAAGTATGCTTGACAAAATTTTTATATGGAAGAAAATGCGCAGCACCGTCAACAAAAAAAATGTCGCCCCTATGTTTATTTTTTTTTTAATTTTCATAAATTTTTAAAATTTGATGTAGAGGTAGAATAGTCTATATTTTTATAAAAAGTTAATGAATATT
>NW_016214444.1:0-1731 GCF_001687245.7 Rhagoletis zephyria | reverse complement strand
GCTTATGGGAGCTTTCACTGTACAAGCAGGCGATATTTTTCCTACTTTCTATCGTTTCCTATTTCACTTCCACCGCGCTGCTGTCAAATGTTTGTTGGAATTCTGAAAGATTCAAGGTGAGCTCTTTATTTATGTTTGGGATAAGCGGAAAAATATTCGCAGCTGCAAGCGACCAAGCAAACAACGAGAACAATACCAAACAATATTGTTAGCAGAAAAAGCATTAGCAGCAGAAGCAGCCACAGCCACAGCCACAGCCACAGTGACTGCAGCAATAAAAGGGAACAATAATGCCAACTAACAAAGCGCATTGAGACATGCCTGTCTGCCAGCTAACCGACTACTCGCCCAACCAACCTGCTGCCCACCCAAACGAATCGCTTACCGTAAATCGTGTCTTAAAACATGAATCTTTTGGCTGGCCATCTGCTGTGTGTGTGGTTTTGAAAATGCAAGTGAAACACATTGCGATACACACATGCGAACGTGGAAAGCAACAGATAGACAAATATATTTACATGCAAGCAGACAAATAAACAAATAAAGCGGAACAGTCAGATACATAAATAGCGAATTGTATGAAACCGCACAGCTAGCTCTGGCAGCTGAAGCGCCAAGCATCCACTCACTCACCGCATCGTAGCGCAGTTATGGACGTAGGCGATGCGCCCAGACATCCAGACTGCCAGTCGATTACAACTGAATGGTCCGACTAGCTGGAGACGGGCAGCCAGATAACATCAAATGCTGTCTAACGCCATTCAACACGCTTCAAATGCGCTCGCCAACAGTCGGTGTGTGCGCCAAATGTTGGCAGTTCAGCTGCAAAATTTAACCCCCTTTTTGTTGTTTGCTACCCGCTGACGCTCTACCACTATGCTGGGCATATTTATTTAAGCTCGCGTGGATGCACTATTCCTATTCAATCTTCCTATGTCAATATTAAATGAATATATAGATTTGCGATAGACAGCAGCGAGGCGTAGCAAAATGTCTGAGATCGCACGGTCGCCTATTTGGGTTGTAGAACATTGCGGCTTGACTGACTTGCTGGCGATTGGCGATTGGCGTCTGCCGGTGGTTTATGGTTGAGCGGCAATGGCTCTTTAAGCTGACAATGCAAACTGGAGATCACTTTGTGTGTGAGTTGTGAGTGAGTGTACTCAAGCTTATCAGATTTTGTGTAGCTTATTTAAGAGTAAAAGGAGGAAAAGCACTTGAAAGTCCATATTTGGTAGATGTTTTTGTTTTTCTCTTTTAATAACAGTGTAATAAAAATTTTGAATACAAACGAAATTTGAGCAGGACATATTGATTTGTTGGGAAGTTTGCATGTGAACGGAAAACATTTAGAACTGCAAAAGAGCTTTGAGTTCGGGTGAAATAAGTTCGCAGCGTAATGGATTATATATAAAGATTTCATTCAGTACGCTGCAATAGATTGACAGCTTGTTCAGTAGTTTTTCAGATTAGCGTGGTCAAAATATCTCAACTTTCCTTTATACTATTTATAGCAGGGACATGACAGTTATAAGTTTTATCGGAAAAACGTTGTTCCATAACAGTTATTAGATGAGAAATATTTTTTATTTCGCCGATAAGAGTTATAACGCAACGTTTACTTTCTCCTTTGCCTGATAACTGTTATGCGAGAGAAATATGTTTTCCGTCGCCAATAAGAGTTATTTCCCAACGTTTATTTTTTACGTTGCTTGATAACATTTATTACCC
>NW_016214443.1:271-1731 GCF_001687245.7 Rhagoletis zephyria | reverse complement strand
CAGTCTCAACTCGACCTCTCTAAGAGGAAACTGATACTATGGTCTGACTACGAGATCGTCTTAGCATGGCTAGAAAAACCCCCTCATTAATGGAAGACCTTCGTTTCCAATCGCACGGCACAAATTTTAGATCTCGTCGGAAACGCCACCTGGCGGCATGTGGGCAGCAGAGACAACCCCGCAGATCTGGGCACCAGAGGATGCAGACCCCTGGACTTAGCGGCCTCTTCGCTNTCTCGTCGGAAACGCCACCTGGCGGCATGTGGGCAGCAGAGACAACCCCGCAGATCTGGGCACCAGAGGATGCAGACCCCTGGACTTAGCGGCCTCTTCGCTTTGGTGGCATGGACCGGAATGGCTATTAAGCCATTAATATCTCCCCTCCAGAATTGCGCCGAGTCGAGGCATTACATGCCACAGAGGAAGATCACGATATCCTTGATCGCTTCTCCTCGTTTCCCCGTGCACTGAGAGTTATGGCGTATGCTTTCAAATTTATACAGTGTCTTCGAGACCGAGTCAGACAGGTTAGATCAAATAATTCCATCTCTCTCTCCCATGATGACATCCGTAATAGCAAATACAGGCTCCTAGCTTTGACCCAATCTCGCTACTTTCCTCGGGAAAAGGCCTATTTAGCAAACTCCAAACCCATAGACAAACGGAGTCCTCTGCTTCCCCTCAACCCGTCTTTAGGTAAAACCGAGCTGCTCCGCGTGAATGGTCGATTAGCTCACGCCACTTTGAGCTATAATGAAAGACATCCCATCATTATTCCCGAAAAATCCCGGTTCGCCATCCTATTCACCCGCTTTCTGCACGAACTGCTCCTCCATGCAGAAACTCGTCTCATGCAGCAAGTCATAAGGCAGGAATTTTATATCCCTCGGCTTAAGCCCCTCATAAAAAAATGCATCTTCCAATGTAAAAGTTGCACGGTCCACAAGCAGCAAACGCGATCGCAAATAATGGCGGCCCTCCCCTCGGAACGATGCACGTATGCTCCGCCCTTTACTATTACGGGCGTAGATTTTGCTGGACCTTTCCAGATAAAGGCCTCAATGCTAAGATCGCACACGTTGGTGAAGGGCTATGTGGCTGTTTTTGTATGTTTCACTACAAAAGCAGTCCACCTCGAGCTGTGTTCCGATCTGACCACTGCCGGATTTCTCGCTGCGTTTGCTCGCTTCGTCGGACGACGGGGTTATCCCGCTAAGATGATGAGCGACAATGGCAAAACCTTTGTAGGGGCCAAACGAGCAACCGAAAAGGAGTTCATCGAATTTCTGAAGGAGGTATCTCAAGATGTCATCCAGAAATACTCACCTCAAGGCATCAACTGGGAATTTCTCCCGCCAGGAGCCCCCCACATGGGCGGTTTGTGGGAGTCCGCAGTCAAAAGTTTCAAAATGCATCTCAAAAGGACTGCTGGACCCAGCAAATTCACATTTGAAGAGTTC
>NW_016214443.1:0-241 GCF_001687245.7 Rhagoletis zephyria | reverse complement strand
AAGGAATTATAGCTGTCTCGTATACACATCTTCACAGCGCTTACGCCTGGCCACTTTTTACGAGGCGCCCCCCTCTTAGCACTCCCTGAAGTCGACCACAGCCATCTGTCCCTCCTTAATAGGTGGGAAAAAGTGAAGGTGTTACATCACGAGTTTAGTAAGGTGGAAAGAGGATTATATCAATGATTTACTGAAGAGATATAGATGGAAAAATACCCAGGCAGAGCCGAAAGTCGGCGAC
>NW_016214442.1:0-1731 GCF_001687245.7 Rhagoletis zephyria | reverse complement strand
TCTTATTAGGCGCCGCGAAGTAAGCGGGCATTGGCTAGTAATAATAATAAAATTGTTCTCAAAATTATTGAATCTAACGAGTTGTGAAACAAATAATAGAACATTAATACACAAACAATTCCATCGATTCGCCAACAGTTAGTGAGTGGCGAAACGAACGAAATCAGTGAGCTACAACCAAGGCATATCAAACAGGTAAAAGCATTAGAGCAAAAAAAAATACTGTTGCCAACTTAGTGCTTTTCGCGCTAAATTTAGTGCTTTTCTTAATTCAAAACGCGAAAATTTTTGAGTTTGGTGCTTGTTGCATTTTTAGTTGTTTTTTTTTTGTTGGAAGCCACCAAACCTGTAAATCTAAAACAAAAGTTTAAGTTCAATTTAGAGCAATGGGAAGTATCTTAAGGAACTTTACAAAAATGGAAACAAAATCGTGGCACAATGACAATCATAAGCGAAAGAGCATATCGCCACTACACACGAATAAAGGCGCGCCAGTGTTTTGACGGCGAAAAAAGACGTTTAAAAAAATCTTAAGAAAAAAGACGCTTAAGGAAAACTTCGGCGAAGAAAGTCGCGTAAACATAGATTTATACCTGGCCATGGACTGTCCCTTCAGCATTATTCACTAAAAACTCTTTGGGGAATTTACATACTGTTGCACCCGCAAACATAGTCGACCGCGAAAATGAGTATACGGGTCTAAGATTAAAATGAATAAGAAAATTTTTAAAAATGAATCATCGAACAGGCAGTTTTTTTTTTGCACAAAAAGAGAAATCAAGTTTGGCGGTTTCAGGTGTGAAGCGGTCGTAAAGGAAAGTTCTTTACGTTCCTTTAGTTCACGAGATCATAAGAGACTACAGTGTAGATTTAAACTTCCACATAGGAATTGTAGAACAAATTAAGCAAAACGAAGAAAACTAAATATTTAAACAGCGCAAATCTAGGCGACACAGCAACGCTGGACACAGCTGAAAATTCAAAACTTGGCAACACTGAAAAAAACATGTGCGTGTATTTTGTTATTGCTTCTGGTATGAAAAATTCGAAAACTGTTTTTCTTCTAAATCAAAGCGTGTCATGTGAAACAAAAAAAAATAAAAAATTCAAAATGTAAAAAATAAAAATTGTTGTAACTTTCTTTCTTAGTAAATTAGTTTGCTTCTCGAAGCATTGACCCATTCCTTTCAAGGCCCAGGAATCAGCGGCTGTACTGATGATTTGGGCGAACGTTCCAAAATAAATGAAGAAAGATTTATCATGCAAATAGGTTTTACCAAATTTAGAAGTTTTGTGAGAAGAAATTAAAAATATTTGACATTCTCGATACCAAATGATTTAAAAATAAAAAATCAAATCAGCTGCTCTACTGATGCTACCTTTCAATGTACCTTGGGTACAACCAAACCAGCCAACTTTGTTGTTACTTCCACATGCAAAATGTTTCGTTAAGCGAGTAGAACTCAAATATAGCGAGCAGAAAAGTGAAAAGCGAATCGAAGGCGGCTGTTATTTTATTGTTAATTTTAAGATTCGAAGATCCGTATATCCGGTTAAGATCCGTTCATTTTGTTATCCGAATATTCGGGTTCCGAATATCCACATATTAGGATTTTTTAATCATATATTAAAATTTTTGAATTATCCGGCAAGTCAGAAAATCTAGAAATAACTCCCCAACGCAAGTATGTATGTATACCAAAGAAAATCGAAAACTTACCATCATATCTT
>NW_016214441.1:0-1731 GCF_001687245.7 Rhagoletis zephyria | reverse complement strand
TGTATGTAGTTTGTAGATCTCTCTCGCTCACGGACTAATTTGCGATTGCTTATTTTTTATAACTTCTCTCATAAAAGCTTTACCTTAAGCTGTTGAACCTAGTTATTGCTGCTACTTTTTCATTTTCTAGGGAGTTATAAAAGTTTCTACAGTAAGCATTATTTTGGCACAAAGTTCATTTAATACACTTTTTGTGTAATTTGAAGTACGTCATCATGCTACGAGTACGTATGTGACCCAGTCCGTAAGAACTCTGCCTTGTTCCCGTAATCAATTCTTCATGACTCTGATTTCAGTAAAAAGAGTTGCTGTTATATCAGAATTAAAACCATTCTGTGATATATTTTACTATTGGATGTATGTTGGTTTACGTACATGGGCGATTAGCGCGTTCCCTCGGCATTACACTCACTTTATAATTTAGTTGCTAAACGAGCAAGCAATGCACCTAAAAGTATGCAGCATTAAATCTTTAAGCGAATTGCTTTAGAATGCTTGTAGTTCTCAATTGGCTTATGAAGTAATTTTTTTAAGACACAACCTATAGACTTTTTGCCTTTTCCTTTCAAAACTGTAATCCTCCGATTTTTTAGATTTTGTTTTAGTATGCAGATTTATAGCCAAATCTATTTTATTATAACAAAGCACAAGTTTTAAGTAGCTAGGAATTACCGTTGATTTTGGGCAATTTTTTTTTTACGCAGTCTCTTTCACACAAAAAAAAATTTTCGAAAATGCTTTATATGGAAAAAATGCTAAACACCTTCAACAAAAAAAAATTCACAGAAATCAAGCGACTTTTGACCAAATCCGAGCTTGCACTTTTTTTACTCGAATTTAATGGGCTGCAAAATTGCATACTCAAAAAGTTCTAAAAAATCTAATTAAAAAAGTTGAAAATTTGCTGCATTTTCGAAAGTTTTGCACAAAGTTTAGGAATTATATTTTTATATTTTTTGTTGTAAAATGAACCATATTTTTATACAAAATTGGCGGATAAATTATAAGAATAAAAAATTTTACATATATTGAGGAAAATTTGCTGTGCCAATACTTTGTTGCGGCAGTGTATATGAATTGAAAAAAACACAACCGAATTCAATGCTCATATAAAAACTACACTTAATGTGTAAAAATTAAGCAACGACAATTCCCATTTAAAGACAAGTAATTTTTAACNTACCGCATAACTTTGAATCACGTTAACTGATTTCTATAATTCTTTTCAAGGTAAGGTGGTACCTCAGAGGTGGTCCCATACTACTTTAAATATGATTATTGGATCATGAATAAATTAACGATAATCTTAAATTTTTGTATGAGAGTTGAAGTCGGTTTTGTTTTTTGCTTAAAAATTATTATTTTATCGTCAAGTATTCATAAGCGCACATACGGTTTGTCGCTTACAGCTCTATACAAATTTTAATGGCACAAATTGTTAACAATAGAGATTCGTGTCACCTTCGAAAAATGTAAATTTTTCTATTTATACAAATATAAATTTTGTTCAGAAAAAATTTTAAATTTAACAAAAGTTTACCTACGTACTATGAACTCGCCTATAGCTCGAATATTGCTCTACTTTTTTATGATTTGACTCTCATATTCCAATTCGGCTTAAATTTTTAGGTACAAAAAGATTTCTTGTCGACTAGTGTATTTTACCAGCTTCTCCTCACCTACACTTTCGTGCACACAAACTTCAGCAAACTCCACATGACTCACTGATTG
>NW_016214440.1:0-1731 GCF_001687245.7 Rhagoletis zephyria | reverse complement strand
GATATCGAAGACGAAGAAAAAGCCTTCGAAATCATAGAAAAAGAACATGCAAGACTTAATCATCGCGGAATCGATGAAAATTTCAAAGAATTAAAAGATAAAGTTTATATTCCAAAATTTAAACAATTAGTAACAAGGTATATAAACAATTGTGAAATTTGTCAATGGAGATTTTTATATTGCGGAAAGGCAAATATTTTTTACGTTTATTGACAAATTCAGCAAACATTTGTTTATAGCACCTATAACTGATAGAAACAGTCAAATATTTATTGAAACCTTAAATTATAGGCATTCAATATTTGGAAAACCAAGTAAATACGTTTTTGATAACGAATTTAATAACTCATACATGAGAGAATATTTTAATACTGAAGAGATCTATGTAGATTTCACATCACCACTAGTCAAAACGGGTAATGGTGACATTGAAAAAGTACACGGTACAATTAATGAACACCTTCGTCTTTTAAAATCATAAAATAATAAAGAACCTATTTTAAAAAGAGTAATAAAATCGGTACATTTTTATAATAGTAGCATTCATTCTACTATAAATAAGAGACCAGTTGATTTTGTGACAAACAAAATTACAAATGAAGAATTCTCAAAAATAAGAGAACAAATAATAAAAAAGCAAAACATGTCCATTAATAATAAAAACATAACAATAACTGACAAAGCTTTAATTGATAAAGACGATATTTTTGTAAAAGTAGATAGGATAAGAAAGAGTGACCCGAAATATAAAAAAATAAAAGTAAAATTGAATAATGGAAAAGTGTTAGATAATAGAAATAGACACATACATCCGCAGAGAATTAAGAGGAAACACAAATTTGCAAAATAATAACTTAATTAATTATACTGTTATTTTTCTTTCCATTTTCAGTCTTACTTATGTTTTTATCAACTATAATTTTGGTTGACGCACAAGATATAAGGATAATACCACTAAATTATGAAACGGGTTATACTATTCTAAAGAAAGAAAAGCTGGATGCTATACAGAATTTCAGTAAGATATATCACATAATTGATTTGGAAAACTATGAAGATATAATAGCAAAATTAAATGAAGCAATTATAAACTTTAATGCTACATTTCAAAATAATAAGTCTACACGAAACTTATTATTTGCATTAAATACAGTAGAAACAAAACTAACTTCAATAAAACCATTAAGCATTAGACACAAAAGAGCCTTAATGAATATTGTAGGAAAAGGAATGAATTTTTTATTTGGCGCAATGAATGAGGAAGATAGACAAGAACTAAACGATCATTTAAAACTTATTGATGAAAACAATAATAATCTAATAAATGCACATAATAAACAAATTAATATTAATTTAGAATTGCAACAAAATGTCGATTTGTTAGCAAATAAAATTGAAGAAAATTTAAAAAACTCTAATTCCGTTTTAAGAAATTTGACATCATTGCAAAAGAAAGATGTAGAAACAATAGAATTAATACAATTACAATTTGATATTAATTATTTATTAAATGAAGTAGAAAAAATTCAAGATTTAATAGCATTTTCAAGGATGGGAATACTAGGAAGAAATGTATTAACTAACAAAGAAATTACTAAATTTAACGTAAATAATAAAAAATTAAAATATATAAAGAGTAATGTTATTGAAATTAAAAAGAATTTATTTTTGTAAGCTTTTGTTCGAGTTTTTGTTATATGTTGGTATTGTTGTAGGCTGGTCGATCTACTT
>NW_016214439.1:0-1731 GCF_001687245.7 Rhagoletis zephyria | reverse complement strand
AAAAATTAACTCGATTTTCGCAGTCAGCGAGCAATTCTACATAGGAATTGGATAGTGGCATCCAGTGTGCATTTTTGCTGTAAACCAGTGTAGGTATTCTGCCGAAACCGGTCGAAGCCTTTTAGATAAATAGTTTTCAAAAGGTTAACATTACTACTCTTTTGTTAAGTCAATTAAGTAGTATTCAATAAAATCAAACATTTGTTATTTTTTAATTGGTAAATAGTTAATTTATTTAATAAGTATCTCATTGATAATAGTTACATACATTATTTATTTATAGGTATAGTAGATATGTATGCATGTATATATTGTCTGTTTAAGTATATAATAATTATATGCTGGTATATAAGTTTATGTATTATAGATATTTATAACACAATTTTATGTTTGTAGCATTATAACGTAAATATGTATTTGTATTTATATATAAATATTTTCAATATAATAATCGTATAAAGTTTTCACAAATTATGTCATACACATCTAATAGCAGCGTTTAAAACTTGCAGTATACGTGTATCTATGAAGTTAGTTATTATTTTATTTTTATGTTAGTTTTAAATTTTTTATAAACACATTTGCCTGCGCTCTTGCGTCTATTTGTGTAAAACTACGAAAAGCCTACGTATACGCCTAGTAGCACGCACCTGAATATGACGCAATACATATTTATGCGCGCTTTGTTTTCGATTTCATGTTGCTATTGTTATTATTTTATTTAGATTTTTTTATTTAGGACATCGCTACAAATGTTGAGACAAGCAAACAAGTGTTGTTTTAATGAAAATTTTTGATTTTTCCTACCATAGGTTGTGGTGTATACATATGTAAACGCTTTGACATATGCCGAGAACAAAAGTGGAATTTAGTGCAAGAAACCAATTTAAAAGGACATAATTATGTATGTAAATAAATGAAAATAGTCTGCTAACACTTTTGAAAAGAGGGGGTTAAAGGCTTTGTAATTTTAATGTTATTTTTTAAAGGACTTTATGATATTCTTATTTTGTGCATTAGTGGGCGTTCTCTGCTTTAAAAAATTGCCCATTTACATAAATTTTTTACTTATTAAAATTAACTTTTTTAAAATAAAAAATTTATTTCTGTTTTAAGAAAAAAATTTATTTCTCTTTTAAGATAAAAAAAATTTTCGATTTTTTAATTTTGAAAATTTTTGTAAATTTATTAAATTCAAAGATTTTGAAACACATTTTTTATGTTATGTTATAATTATAAAAAATGTATCTTTAATATTTAAGAAATAAAGTGTTTTTTTTTTAATTCTGAAGATTGTTGTTTTTGAACATATCAAACGATTTTAAGAAACTAAATTGGAATTCAAACATTTTTAAAAATTTTAATATTTTTTTTAGATCTAAGCTCTTTACTAAAAGCCTCCAACTTAAGAAAATATCAGAAACTACTTTTGAATTAAATTTTTCCAATGCGAATCTGATATTTTTTAAATTTTTTGTGCTTGTTTTAAAAAAATAGATTTTGACAATTTCAGTTTTGAAAATTTCTTGCACTATGTTATTTGTTTCTATTTCAATTAAACATTTTGTTTAAACAAACTAAAAATAAGTGGATTAAAATTAAAGTAAAAAAATCAAATATCTAAATAAAATTTTTTAGTATATAAAATTTACAAAGAGTTTTAGAATTAAAAAAATCGAAAGAAATCACAACTATAACCTCTTGCATATATAAATTTTTGTTGTTTTTCTA
>NW_016214438.1:0-1731 GCF_001687245.7 Rhagoletis zephyria | reverse complement strand
ATATATCATCTACATATTTGGTTATGTATTTGATATATATGTCAGTGGATCTTAGCTCAATAATGCTGTCGTCAATAATTTTGTCTAAAACTATGTCTGCTATAGTTGGCGATAGAGGATTACCGATCGGCATACCATAAACTTGCTGATAGTAAGTTCCATCGTATACAAAGTAATTATTTTCCCTCAGACAAAATTCTAATATCGTTAGAAATTGCAATAATGAAGCAGTGCTCGAGTCTCCAGAAACACACAAAAATCATAAAAAAGCATAAAATTTTGTGTAGATGATATATTCGCCGTAGTTAAAATGAAGGACGTGGAAGAGATTTTAAGAATATTTAATAGACAACATACAAAAATACAATTCACTCTGGAGAAAGAAAAAGATAACAAATTAGCCTTCCTAGACATAGAAATATAACACAATAATGAAGCAGTGGTCGAGTCTCCAAAAACATACAAAAATCATAAAAAATCAATTTCTAACGATATTAGAATTTTGTCTGAGGGAAAATAATTACTTTGTGTACGATGGAACTTACTATCAGCAAGTTTATGGTATGCCGATGGGTAATCCTCTATCGCCAACTATAGCAGACATAGTTTTAGACAAAATTATTGACGACAGCATTATTGAGCTAAGATCCACTGACATATATATCAAATACATAACCAAATATGTAGATGATATATTCGCCGTAGTTAAGATGAAGGACGTGGAAGAGATTTTAAGAATATTTAATAGACAACATACAAAAATACAATTCACTCTGGAGAAAGAAAAAGATAACAAATTAGCCTTCCTAGACATAGAAATATATAAAAATAATAACAAACTAAAAACTAATTGGTACACCAAAGCCGTAAAATCCTCAAGGATGATCAACTACCATTCAAACCACCCATGGACTCAAAAGAGAAACACGGCTATAAATTTTATAAACAAAGTTAACTCCTTGAGTGACCAGGAGTTCATGGATCAGAACAAGAGAAAAATAAGAAGCATACTATGTAAAAACGGGTATCCTAACAAAATAATAGAAAGCTTACTAACAGCAGCAGCAAACAAAATCACATGTAAAAGTGGCAATACAAAAACAAAGGAAGACAATTGCAAAATATATACAGGCGTCNCCATATATACCTAAACTTACGGGCAACAAAACACTACGCATAATTATTAAAAACAACAACGTAAGCTATGCACATAAACCACATCACACTATCCTAGCCATTTATACCAAAATGAAAGACAAAATTGGTAAGGAACAACTACACAATGTAGTCTGCGAAATAAAATGTCAAGGCAGAGAAGGAGAAAACTACAGCAAGGTTTACATTGGCCATTGTGGAAGAATACAAGTGAGATATCTTAGGGTTGACAGATAGTTAACAGGGTGTTCAATATGGCGATGACAGTGTGAACAATATGGCAGCCAATATGGCATACAACACCGAATGGCCCGAAGTAGCCAAACTACGACCCGAATGAAACGCTTCGTTAAAATCCAGGGTTGCGAAGTGGTATTTTGTTGGAAAATATAAAAGCCAGGATTTTGTGCAGCGCNTAGCCATTTATACCAAAATGAAAGACAAAATTGGTAAGGAACAACTACACAATGTAGTCTGCGAAATAAAATGTCAAGGCAGAGAAGGAGAAAACTACAGCAAGGTTTACATTGGCCATTGTGGAAGAATACAAGTGAGATATCTTAGGGTTGACAGATA
>NW_016214437.1:0-1731 GCF_001687245.7 Rhagoletis zephyria | reverse complement strand
TGATTGGATTGTAACTGTGACGACAGAAGGGACGAGCACCAGCAACGCGGCATGGGTACCAGCAACTGCAAATAGCAATGGCAATAAAATACGAATTTGCGGCAAGCAAATAGCTGCGAATAGAATGCCAACGAGGGTAGTGTGAAATTGGCAGTAATTGGTTGAACTGCTGGGGTAACGAGGCAAGGATGAGGGCCAAGTTAATGCGTCGGTAGGGCAATTGAAGTTAGGTTAAATTTTTAAAACACCAACGCTTAACATTATACCTCTATGAATTATAGATAATGCTCGATAATTCATTTAAAATTGATGCAATTAGTTTGGAACAAAATACAACTGAACTTTTGCGAAAATTATTTGCTTTCTTCGGCACGTACAAACATTAATACTTCTTCTTCTTTTTATTCGGCTCTGTAACCGCCTAAGCGATTTTGGCCGACTATGTACCATACATAGATACATAGTCAAATCAATACATTGTCCCTTCCTAAAGTTCATAGACAATTTTTCCAATCAAATTTTTCTGTGCAAATTACAAACCAATTTTCTCAATCATGCTGTTTACTACTTGGTCTTTCGTGAACTCCCTAAAGAACATCATAGTATTTGCTCGTCATTTGCTTTAAATTTAATCAGATTTTATGGGCATAGCCATATATAGCACGTATGCCAGAAATTACTTTACCGCTGGGGCCAACATTGACATAATGACACTTTGATGACTGCGTTGCGCCACAGGACAACTTTCAATTAAGCATTAGATGCACATACGGATTGACACATACATATGTATGTATTTACATTAGAGTGGTCCAAATATTTTTTTTCCACGATATGGTTTGGGGCACCTCCCAAAATTTTTCCTCTTGCCGAAAGAGGTGCTGGTTCCAAACCTTTCGTTTCTAAGTATAAATTGAGACGATGCTCATGATGATCATATTGAACAATTGGTTAAACAACCTAAGAACAATTCAAGTTTAAATTATCTAAAAAAATATCACAAGCTTTAGTTGTCATGGCACCCGTACCTTTTTATAAAAATCACCAATATTTTTATTCAAGGTCATTGAGCACCCTGTACTGATTTCAGTATAAAGCTGAAAGCTGGTATAGATATTACAAATATTAAAAGAAAAAACTAAGAGGGTGCCCCGTTTTCTAGGATGCAAATTTTTTTCACCATACAAACATTGGACCACTTTAATGTAAATACATACACACATACCTACATATGTATGTAAGTATAGGTCTTGATTGTACAAGCAGTTAATTTATTATGTTGTTTTAAAAAATACCCAAGAGCGGGAAAACATAGTGTGATTTCTTACTGTAAACAAAAATTAATATAATAAAAATCAGGGAATAGAAATTTTTTTTAAATAATATCATCTTTCGTTTGAAAACCAAAAACAAAGGTTTTTTAAAGATTTTTTTTTCTTAATTTTTCTTGACTTGAAAATTATTTTAAAAACATACAGATATGCATTCTACAAGTCTCAGTAATAACTTTAAACAATAACTAATAAATAAAAACAAATAAATGCAGCAAAATTTAATGAATACTGTCTGGAGATTACTACTTTTTCTTTAAAAATTTAATTAGAGATCAGAAGTCATGAAAACTAATTTCTTTGCGAAAATTTTTTGTATGAAATTGTTCCTAAACACAATTTTTAAATAAAGCATGGAAATTAGTTAGACCATGAAACCCTTTTTTTCTTTTTTTTTTTT
>NW_016214434.1:0-1731 GCF_001687245.7 Rhagoletis zephyria | reverse complement strand
TACAAAAGTTCATCGTTTGCCACCACAGGCATTTGAATCTAAAAAAAAAATCATAACCCTAATGTACGTACATTTGTACGCGCGTTCTTCTGTGCATATCTTGTTGTGGCCATGCAAAATGTATGTATTTTATTATACATAATATCTTTCCGGGCGTAAACAATTAAATTTATTCCGCAAAAGCAACTCAGTATTAAATACAAAAGTGCAGGCATTTATTTTTTGAATTCACTAAAATTTATTAAAATGGAAAGACACATCCGAAAATATACAGTTATGTTCATATAATAATATAAAATTGTGGTGGTGTTCATAAACAAAGAAAGGGAATTTGATCTTTTTATATAATTTATTTATTTTTTTAATTACTGCCTTAACAGGTTGGTGGCTTTTTGCGACTCGTTAGATTAGGTGGCATGCGTATACCCAATTGGAACCTAGCAAAAGTACGATGGTAGATTCGAAAGGCACAATACACACAAAATTTGTTAGGTCCAAATTTCAAACCTCATAGAAAAATTAACACGTTCTCAGAAACTCAAATTCATAATAAAAGTAATTGCTTTACGCCTGACACATATTTGTGACGCTGGTCTATAGAGATATTTTTCGGTATAGACAAGGGTCACATTTATGTGATAGGCTAAACATCAGGTCTTTATCTAACTCAGTTTTATTCAAAAATACAAAGCTTACATAAAATTAACTCTAGGTGAAAACACAGTAGAATTATGGCTTATTTTGGGCATAAAATTCTCTGAAACATGGCTCAATACTTGGTTTTTATGTTCAAACTTATTATGTTCAAACAAGCCTAAATATACGTACTTACCGTCCTCCGAGTATTTATTTCACTATGAAGCTAATATTTTCTCTCTTAAAGTCGGCAAAGACTTTCACACGTGCACTGTAAATAAACATAACCTGTAATCCCAAGACCACTTGTCACAAACGTGTGCCAGACCTTCCTATAGACCATACTATATCCAACAAGCCGCTATCGCAGACGGCGGTGAATGGAGGTATATTTGAATTAAGTTAGACCGGCGTCACACATTTGTGACGTGAAAACCCAGCTGACACATATATGGGACGCCTGGTAGCGAATGTGTTAAACCAAATTTTACAACAACTAACATTTTGTTACGAATTTAAAAAACTATTCTAAGTAAGCGATTGTAAAGCCCATTAAATTCTAGCTTCAGAAAGTGCAAGTTTCAGGAACCTATGAAATCGCGTTGATTTTTGATAATTTTTTTTTTTTTTTACTGGCGTACGTTACCGGTGCAATTCACACTAACAAAAAATTGTTTATAGAGTTTTTATAGTGGAAATTGGCAAAATAAACCTATAATAAACAACAAATTAATCAGAAGTTCATGAAATGTGCAAATTGTTGCTGGTTATGCCTCCACATAATTTTATTTTTGATAATTTTTACATAAACATACCTTTTATGACGGGTTCTATGTATTCGCATTTTGTATAGGCAGATTAATGTTATGCGGATCTTATTTATTCTTATCCTATTAATGTGACGAAAACTGTATAGTTATAATACAAATTTTAATGTATGTACATTAGGGCGGAGTAATTTAATTTCGTGTATGGCATATTCGAGTTCTACGTTCGATTCTAAGAAAAAATGTTAAACTAACTATATACCGAAAATGACGTTGGAGCCCCCAATTTTTAGAAGAAAAATCAGTGTATTATTACACCGTGCGACAG
>NW_016214433.1:0-1731 GCF_001687245.7 Rhagoletis zephyria | reverse complement strand
AGGTAATTGCCGCAGAACCAATACTCCAAGCTGCGTATATTTTGTTGTTAATTTCGGAATTTGGATTAGAATAAAATGTAAACGAAAATCCGTTGCTTTACTTCTGCTACCGATTTAATGCGCTTTGGTGCATACATACGCATATTGAAAATGAATAATGAATTTCAATTTATCGAATAAAATAGAATAAATTATGGTGCATGTGAAAATTGACATAATTAGCATTTGAATCTTTTACCCCCATACATTTATTTGAATTGTTTATCCATCTTAATTCCGAGATTTTTAACTAACCTAGCGAATATTTTGCACAATTAGAATAAACAAATCGTTTTAGAAATTGTCGCATTTGATTATCATTTTGCGACCACGTAAGCACTTTGCAACGATGGAATAAAAATATCAAAATGATTATCATGCGTCACTCACGCAGCTTAAATTCAGGTCAACGAAATCCAACGCGTTTATGTGCTAAAATAAATTTTCGGAAAATAACTTAACCCTGCAGGAAAACTCGCACATATTGAATAAGTTTTTTTGAAGTAGGATGTCATCAAGGAAAAAATAATAACTTCGTCCGTTAAACATTGAGAGTAGTACTTTGAACCAAGCTTTCATTGACCAAGGGGTGGATAATGCCTCTGAACGATTTTTGAAAATTTTTTAAAGCTATTTTTTAAAAAATAAACTAATTTTGTGAAATTTTGCATAAAACTCAATATCTAATAATAAAACATGTTCTCCTTTAATGGGGAGTACATTTTTCCTAGTAGCCATATAATGAACCTACATATGTATGTATGTACATAATAGCGCATGGGTGCACATCAATTTCTACATAAACCCCTTCAAATAATGCGACAATTCTATGCATCTGCATTGGTCGCAATAAATTTCATTTCTCTAATACAAACTTTGATGCTTATTCAATTCAAAGGATAAACGAAGCTTCAAAGGGTGTAATTAACAGGTGCATTGGTAGTGCGGCGAAACGGAGGCGAGGCAATGCATCATAGCAACATACAGACATATGTATAAAAATAAAATATAAGCTCGAAAATTTGGTATAAATATTATCGGCACATTTTAACTACAAAATTTACATCCATCTAATAAAACAAATGGATATTTATTTGGTTGAAATGATATGATTTGCTAATTATTTTAAAAGTATTTTTTTGTTGTTTGGAAATCCAACTCCATTAATATTTTAATGCTGAAGCGAAAGCTAAAGGTGTTAAAAGATTGATTAAATTAATATTTTGCATGTCGGTCAAATAACTGATACAAATATGATGATCGTAATACCATAGCGATTTCAATATCCCACAAAATTTATTCTAAACCACTTTCTTTGTGGAGTTACCGGATATTGATCTCGATAGAACTCGGTTGGCCGAGCACCCCTAAAATATATTTGTTGAGTGTTGGAGGAAATGTGTTTGGCCTTAACAATTTTCCAGAGTCAAGAGATTTTGTGAGATTAGGACTTACATAATTTTGCGCAGGCAGGCCAGATTCTGGTGTCGGTATCGGTGGAGTCAGTAATGCACTTGTGGACCGTTTGATTATTCAAGACGACGTTGCGCAATATCACTGAAAGCCGATAAGAGTGCTTATAGCGTTTTCTTTTCTCGAAATAATGTTGTTTTGCTTTTCTCAGCAACATCGCATGCATATTCCGTGCTCTTTCTTTAAAATGTTGCACTCTGATAATGTTGCCATATAAGA
>NW_016214432.1:0-1732 GCF_001687245.7 Rhagoletis zephyria | reverse complement strand
TGGCGCTCGTCAGTGTCATCGTCGAAGGTTGATTACTTATTACGCCGATTGGCAAGATTGGGCTAGCCGAGCTACAGCAAAGTAAAAATAAAAATAAAAGTGATTCCCGCCACAGACGGCAAATGACGGTGCAAAAAAGTGACTAAAGTGTGTGATCCTCAAGGTGTGCTAGCTCACGCCCGAGTCTGTCTGGTGAAGAGGATAACAAGGAGAAGCCAGATTGGTATGTTTGGCGGCCTTCTTCACCAGCACCTCTTTGTTGGTTATGCAGCAGCAGCAGCATTGTCGTGTTTCGTCACCCTAACATAATTAGCTAAAGCCACAGCAGCACAGTCATCCTCAGCAGCAGGCCAACACCAGTGAATGGCAGTGAACCCTGGAACTGGTGGTGAAAACGTCTGAAAAGTACGTGTGCATGGTACAAACACTGTCCTCTTCCTCTCTCCATTTTTCTCCTCGGTCACGTCCTAAAGAGGAAGACATCGGAGAAGAAGTGACAGTGTGCTGTGTACGAGCAGCAGCAGCAGCAGCTTTCTCTTGAACTGTGTTTGGCGCAATCGATCGATGTGTCCACTTGTTGCGCCTTGGCTGCTGATTTGCTCTTTCTCATTTGATTTCTCTCTCATTTGATTTCCCACTTGTTGCACTTGGCTCGTGTGCTAATCTTGCCTTTTTCTATTTCTCTTTCTCTCTTTCTCTCTCCTCTCTAATTGAGCGTCAGTTTTTGTTTCCTAATCGGCCGCATGCACTCGACGGCAACAGCCGCGGGCTGTTTGAGGTGCTGCTGATGCTGATGCTGATGTTGCTGCTAATGCTGCTGATGCTGTTCATCGTCGATGAACTTCAACTTTAGAGGCGGACTAAAGACGCTCGCTTGTACGCTCGCTCATTTTTTCGAACTGCAGTTCGATAGTTTAGAAGATGTGTGCGAGCTCACTTTTACTCTGACTCTCACTTGGCAGCTGGTGGTGTGCACTTGTGACTGGAAGTGAATGACCGAAGACACTTGCTCTCTCTCTTTCACTCTTTCTCTATCTCTCTCATGAGTGCGGATATCAGTGTCGTCTAGACCTTGCACTTGAGCATCTCTGGGGAGAGAGTGAGTAACCGGTGGGGCAGTGAACGAGTTAGAACCACTTTCTTTCTTGCTCCGAGTGATGCTAAATGATTCTGCCAGTCAATTTCCGTCATCAAAGTCAGCAGCACCCCTTTTACGTCATTAGATGTACTTTTTGCCCACTGGCGATCATACTGGCGAGCATATCGGTGTGAGCTGATGATCAAATGAAAAATGTGGATGATGATGATGGTGATGAAGAAAAAAACATGCTTTTGCTTTCTAGTTTTCTAGCTTTTCTTTCTCTTCTCTTCATTATTAGCTGATAAGATGTTTTTATACTGAAAAAAGCAGTTTCTATTTTTTGCCAGAAAAAGTCTCTGCTGACGCACGTCTGCGGAGAAACACAGACCTGTGAAGCTGCTGAGTCGACTTCTTCTTATTCTCCTTCGGTCAACTTTGACCCTAGAACCTGAGCATCACAGGCATAAAAAAAGTGGCATGCAACCAGTACGTGACAGAGGGGACGCAGATCTAGCAAAAAGAGAGAGAATCTTGTGCTTCTGCTTTCTTCAAAGCTTTTTGGTGGTGATTAGATTAGCCGAGAGAAGATGTGGTGGCATAAACAAGAAGTGACGGACTGCTGATGGAGTGCTCCTGATAAGAAGTGTGTGT
>NW_016214431.1:0-1732 GCF_001687245.7 Rhagoletis zephyria | reverse complement strand
CTTTAATAGAATTGATAAGGAGAACGTACTAAGCTTAGCACATGACTAAACTACCCAAAATAGGTGCGGATATGTGTCTCTCCATCTGGATTTTGCTATACAAATTGTATGAACTCATCAAACTTTGATTGCGTTTTCCCATAAATTTAAAATAATTCTGTATATACTATTAAACGTGCGATATGTACAGTGGCGAGCAGTGATGAGTGCACGGTGATTTTTGTTAAATATTTTCAAGGTTTTTAAAGTAAAAATTTTTTGTTATTTTTTCATAAAAATATGGTTCATGCTTCGACCAAAACCATATAAATAAAACTTTCAAACTTTATACAGAACTTGAAATTTAACAAATTTTCATTAACATTTTTTTATAATTTTTTTTTAAATAAATTTAATTTTATTATAAATTTTAAGCGGCTGCAAAATCTGGTTGATTTTGAGATTTTTTTTGTGACGTTTTTTTGCACTTTTTTGCATATATTACAAGCATGAATTTCTTATTTAAGAAAATGCGCAATACCGTTTGCAAAGAAATTTATAAAATCGACGCCAGTTTTTATAAATTGCTCTTTTTATATGAAAAAGCCCGCAAAAGCTGTCAGAAAAAAAAAAATTAAACTTTAACTTTAAATTCAACACGATTACACTTTCTATGCGGACCATGCTGAAAGTTCGTTGTTATGCATATAATCCAGAAATGATAAGGGTCTTATTCTAAGATAAGAAAAGACTTAAATCAAAATTACATATGTATATCTATAACTTTTTTTAACCGCCTTCCAAAAATGGGGGAGGTTATCAGTTCGTCGGAATATTTTTTTATTTTTTTTTTATGTATGTTACCGCATAACTTTGGAAGACGTCAACCGATTCGATAATTCTTTTTGCATCGGAAAGGTAGTGTCTCAGAGGTGGTCCCATACTAATCTGGTTAAGATCCGATCAGTGGATCATGAGATATATACACATATATTTTTATATGAGAGTTGAAGTCGGTTTTTTTCAAAAAATTACTTGTTATATGTACATTATGTAAAATATATAGTATACGTACATAAAAGATTCGAAAACGCCGATAAAAGACGGAGAAAACCATGATTAAAATAATAATAAAAAAAAAACAATAAAATATAATCTAAAAATATCGATTAAAAATAATTTTTCGATTATTTTTACATATGTATATCTACTATCGCAGGAAAATAATCGCAAACTTAGGTTTAACAATATTCGAAAAACATCGATCAAAAAATGGGCAAAAAGCCGACTAAAAATAATCGAAAAAGTATCGAACAAAAATAATGGAAAAAGTTTAGATTAATAATAATCGAAAAAGTATCGATAACGATAATTGCAAGTTTTAAGTCTAAAGCTTACAATCCGCCGCTCAAGAACAATCTCAAGAAAATGTGAAGCAAAATCTAAACTCAACAGATCGCTAAGTGTTTTCAAAAGCTTTGGGTAACGGAATACATACAGAGTACATACGAAATTACAGTTTACGCGAAGTATGCATAATCAGACCATTAGAAACAGCCCTTAAAAAAGGCTCAAATATTATCGAACGAGACGATAAATAAAACAAAATATGATCGAAGTTCTATCGAAAAACATGTTAACCGTCATAAAAACATTAGAGTGTTTTCATTCGTTTTTAATAAAAATTTGTCATATAAGAAAATGATAACAAAATAAAATGTAACACCCTTTATTTAGTAAAACAATCGGTAGT
>NW_016214430.1:0-1732 GCF_001687245.7 Rhagoletis zephyria | reverse complement strand
TAAAAAATGTTCATAAATACAGGCACACACCTGCATACGTATGTGTGTAGTATGTGTGTACATTAGGCATGTAACTTTTTATATGAAATATGCCTATGCGCACAGGATGAGGAATGATGAAATAATACAATAACAAAGTTTTGTCAAAACTTGGTAAAAAAAGTCTCACTAGAGGCTCAGAGCAAAAAAAAACAAATTTGTAAAAAAGGCAAGTCGACCGAATTATGACTGCGACCAAACATTGGTTTCTAATATTTATATTCTTTTTATTCGGATGATTTGGAATTGCATAAGAATATGCATAATAATATGCTTTTTTACATACATAGGTCAACCGAATATTGAAAAAAAAAATTAGAAACAAATTTTTTATTGCAGTCATAGTTCGGTTAAGTTGGAGTTTTCTATATATGTATGTATTCTCGGAGCTTCCTGCGGCTCTTTTCTTTACCAAATTTTTTATGATTCCTTATACTCCCAGTATAGGTATATTTCACAAAGGCATATGCCTAATGTGCATATTAAAAAAAAGTACTAGCATTTTTTTCAATATTTTGTTTGTATGCAATTAAATTCGGAGTGTTTTTTTTGCAAAGTAATGAACAAGCGAAAAATAGCATATTAAAGAAGCATACCAAATAATTTTCTTTTTTTTAATTCCAAAATAAAACCTCAAAAATTATGTGCGAGTACACTTATGTAAGTAAAAACTTGTATGATGGCAACTTGAAGATGCTCGTGTTATTACTTATTAATCATATAAAAACAGCAGGTATCCATAAAAATGTGTATATGTACAAGCCCTGATATAAAAAATGAGACCATCATAAGGGGCAATTTTACGCGCATAGTAGTTAAATACGCATACTCAGAGATACATATTGTATTTACAAATTACAGGCAATGAAACTTCTGATACGAGTATGTATCGATATAGTTACACACATTTTCAGAACAAAATATCCAAAGGCTGGTCCCTTTAAAAAAACGAAGGAATATAATGTCCTGCCAGAGCATTTTTCCCTCCCATAGTACATTCACCTCCTAGCTAAGCCTGGGGAGGTTTTTGCGAATGAACACAGCGTCAGCACGATGACTTTTGGTAGGGCCAAGGGCTTCACCTTAGAACGCACTAAGTTCATAACTATTGATATGTGCATGGAATCGCAGAGAAAGACGCAGGTCGTTAAGCGCCAACAAACGGTAAAGGAAACCGCAGTAAAAGCTCCGAAAGGGCCAAACGTATCTAACAAAATTAATATACATATATACATACATCTGAAACGGGAGTTTTGAGATGCGCCCTCATCGCTTCCAGATGTTCGTGTGACGATCTTCTCTCCATGGACCTATACGAATCACAGATCGATATAAAAGCCTTAGTCTACTTACGACCTCTGCGAAAGTTGTTGAAGTCTGACATACCCTATTACGGCACAGAACGAGTGCTAGAGCTGAAACCCTAAGATCCAGCTGGCAGCTTAGAATTCATCCAAGAGTTTAACTGAATGCCAGTAGTCGTGCCCTTGACAATGAAAGCTAAGAATAATAGCCACAAAAGGCTAGAGATGGTTTCGAGAAGGTCAAGGTCTACAAAACTCTAGTTAATTGAGTGGCATTCAAATCACAAATTCTGCTTAGTTTAGCCCCAGACAAGCTGAGGATGGGGGAAAAAAAAAAAACCGTGCAATATTTGCTTCAAAGGAAGCTTCAACCACAGTGCCCATATTAG
>NW_016214429.1:0-1732 GCF_001687245.7 Rhagoletis zephyria | reverse complement strand
CTGCATAAATATCTCGGCAAAATATTGCAAGGAAAATAAACCCAAATATTGCAAAATAAAATTAAGTTCCTACACCGCTGCTGCCTTCCCTTACTAATTCATTCATTCGCTCATTCATAGGTTTGGATTTTAGTGAGCGACGATGGCCAACCGCCACGGTTAAGCTGGAATGCGCTCAATAATTTTCCGACTGCGTGGCAGGATTCTTCGCTGGTTGCAATGGTGTAAATGAAATTTCAGTAAAATTTAATTAACACGAAATAAAAGTGGTAAAGGCATCCGTTGGCAACCATTGCAAGAGGCAAGAAATATGATGAACCGGCTGGTAGGCAAGTCGTAAACGAATGGGAAAGGAGGTTACTACAATGCTGCCAGAAGAGATGCGTAAGTACATACATACTTATATATACATATGTGAGTTCTATGTGAGTTGGCATATAAGTTTATATGTACATATGCATGCAGTTAACACGTGCATCGATATACTATTTGGCAACACTGCAGCTGACTGGTAAAGTAATTAAAAAGTACGATTGCAAATGCTGTTGATGTTAATTTTATAATGGAACTTTTAATAGTTGTATGTAGTATATCATATGGACAATATCCATGCATACATATGTACATACATCTATATATATATATTTATGATTGCGTGCGTATAATAAATAATGCATGAAGTTGAGTGTGTTTATAAGGCCGCGTATGGAATTACGAACGTCGTCTGATTGCTTGGCAACACACAATAAACCCCATTGATGCGCAAAGAAAAGCTTGTAATTCAATTAAATAGCGAAAAAGGCAACAAAGTTTCAAGGGCATCTTAGAGTAGGGCATTTTATAGGGCATTTTAATTGTTGGCGAAAAGTTACAAAAATTTGTTTGGTAATGAAAAATGAAATTCATAAAGCGCCGGTTTTTTGAAGTATTTCAAAATCTGAAATAAAGACAATTTTTTTAAGAAAATTTTAGACGAAATTTTAATCACT
Source organism: Rhagoletis zephyria (assembly GCF_001687245.7). Lineage (NCBI taxonomy): Eukaryota > Metazoa > Arthropoda > Insecta > Diptera > Tephritidae > Rhagoletis > Rhagoletis zephyria. The sequence goes on along the minus strand of NW_016214429.1, from coordinate 743 downwards.
TCTGATTCGTATATTTTCTATGATAGATTTAGTATTAGATACATAGCAAATGACTGCTGTCACAGTCACGAAATATATAAACCTTTTGACGCAATAGCTTTAAATCGGACTTGGTTAGGCTGCGGGGTTGGTATAAATAATATTGAATATCTGCTTAGCTTTACAAAAATATATGATTTCTGTGTTTTATTGACATATCTCTATATATTTATGTATATATGTGTATCTATAAATGGGTCATTCCATACAATATTTACATCTCAATATTTTTTTGGGGTGAAATATATTTTTTTACATTTCTTATCGAAAAAAAGACGCCTGTTTCTTTATTTCGTCATGATATTTGAAAATCTCGAAAAAAATCCCCGAAGTTTTGAACTCATGGGGAAGTATCTTTTTGTTGTATTTGTCGGAGAAAATCAGTTGAGGAATCAAAATGGACTTTCCACGAAAATGGGAGATAGATTAAAATAAAAAAAAGTTTGCATTAAAAAATCGAATTTAGTATAAACTTTATGTACGCTGGTATGAAAAACGCCGTAACTTCTGCAGTTTTGGTGTTTCCATTCTCAAATTTTTATTAAGGATTTGAAGTAGTACATGATTAGTCAGAATCACAAAAAATGCAAATTTTCAGAGATCATATCTCTGAAGAAAGAAATAAAATAAAAAAAATCCTCGAACACGTGTTAGCTTACACTCTAAAAAGTGCATGTAAAACTACTACTGAAAAGTGTTTATAT
>NW_016214428.1:0-1732 GCF_001687245.7 Rhagoletis zephyria | reverse complement strand
AATTCATGCTGAGTTTTCCAACGAGATAGGGTAGCGCACCCAAATGGTAGACATCTGGATGTGACAAAAGCACTGCGTCGATGGTATGTACATGTCTGTGAACAATTAAAGATTGCTTTTTTTTTGATGTTTTATATATACTCATCCTGATTACTACCTTTTTAACTCCTTGATAAGATTGGGATCGAACTTCTCGTCCCACCCACAGTCGAGTAGAATCCGCACTTCATCTATTTGCAGAATATAGCAGGGAGGCGATTCATCCATGGCACCAGATATCNCAATTCATGCTGAGTTTTCCAACGAGATAGGGTAGCGCACCCAAATGGTATACATCTGGATGTGACAAAAGCACTGCGTCGATGGTATGTACATGTCTGTGAACAATTAAAGATTGCTTTTTTTTTGATGTTTTATATATACCCATCCTGATTACTACCTTTTTAACTCCTTGATAAGATTGGGATCGAACTTCTCGTCCCACCCACAGTCGAGTAGAATCCGCACTTCGTCTATTTGCAGAATATAGCAGGGAGGCGATTCATCCATGGCACCAGATATTGTGTGCAGTTTTATTATCGACGTCATCGCGTTATAACTTAATTTAATATTGCGACCGTTTTTGTTATTTGGTAGAAACTCTTATTTCAATCGGCCGGCTGGAACTTGTGCGCGTTCCTTGATGTACCCTGATTTCTTAAAAAATTAGGTGCATATTTGTTAATTTTTTATTTTAAGAGTTGGCAACCTAGTGCAACAGCTGTCGGTTGCTATAATAACTACGAAGGTACACGATCAAGAACTTAAGGCGGATATCTATAGCATGCGTATGCTTTTGTGTGCGTGTGACAAAAAATTTAATAAAAAATTTTAACGTAGCACCAAAGAACGTAGCTTTATGTGACATTTATAACTTTGCCAGCAAATCCCCAGACGCAAAAGGTATGTCACAATGAACGCCAAGAAAACAATTTTGTACTGCTTTTTTACTCGTCAAAATTGCTGTGGATTTTATGTGGTTTTTGTTTTAAATATCAGCAATGTAATTAAGTTTTATGTTTCTACGTGAAAACTCAAATTTAGACGAAACGAAATAAGTACTAATCCGGCTGATTGTCAAAGCGCACAAAAATATAGGAATTGGCCTTCTTTTCGCTTCGCGCTGAAGCTTCGACGATCTATGTGGCATGCTTTGTGCATTTTCATACAATTCATCTTATCTGTCAAAGCGAATCTGTCACGTAAAGCGAAGCAAAAGTTTTATGCGGCATCAGCTTCAAACGGAGAAAGCTTTGAGCCACATGTGCGTTTCGCGCATGCGCAGGTTTTCCATGTATTAGTATCAATGAATCTGTGTTGCCACAAAAAAGATACCAAATTCCTCAAAAACAAATGAAAAATCCTCGAAATCCGAACAAATTACTCAAAATTTTCTTATTACAGATATGAGCAAGGCGAATTAATATAAGGTGATAGCAGGAGTACAAAAACAAAAATTTACCTGTATTTTGTTTTTGCTTTGGCGGCATAAACTGTCAAAATCTGTAAGAGTGTGTGTAGAAATTCAAACAAAATTTTTCAATTTGATATCAGAAGCCGTGCGGCGAAACACATACACAAAATCAGCTGAGCTAGTAACACCACCTTATATAAATTCGCCTTGGATATGAGTTTTGTGTACTACGAGCGTGTGTGAATCGGTAACAAAGTTCGCGGCAAGTAAATTTTTGAC
>NW_016214427.1:0-1732 GCF_001687245.7 Rhagoletis zephyria | reverse complement strand
TTGTTAGTGTGAGTTACACTAAGCATCATGCCATCAGTTGTTTTTTTTTATTGGAAAATAGTTACTGGTAAAAATTTATCCAGTAAAAATTGCAAGTTAAGCTGTAAGTTTCGCTCTCAATATCCCCTACTTTGTATTATGACACTCTTGCAGAAATTGTGCGATATATATATCGTCGTTTGAATAAATGATTGCCGTATGTTACATTTGACGACTTTTGGGAAATCGGGATTAATTTTAAAGCCTTTTTTCCTGAAAACGTCACGGTAGATTTCTTTGAAAATTGTATATTTTGTTTCTAGCTTAATGAAATATTGGAATTTATTATTAAAAAAAACAAATTACACAAAATCTGCAACATTTATTGCTAATTTTATTTACTCACACTTTGTCGTATGTTACAGTTGACAACATGGTTGTGCTCAATCCATACACATGCGACAAATTACTAGCAAAATATAACACAAATCATATAGAGGAAAACTTGAATTTCAGTTTTATTTTAACATCAAAATATATTAAAGTAAACATAAGACAAGTAATTTTTAAGTAAAAAACAAAACCGATTTCAATTCTCATATAAAGATTTAAGAGTGCCGTTAATTTCTTCATGACCCAATTATCGTAGCCGTTAAGTTATAAAAAAAATTTTTTTTTTGAGTTTTTCGACGAACTAATAACCTCCTTATTTTGAAATCGGTTAGAAATAGTTCTTACGAATCTAGTAAATATGTATAAGAATTCAATTCAGCGTCAGAAAAAAAAACAAAAAACTTAGTATGTATTATAAAAACAATAGTACCTTAATATAGGTAGGCCCAATCTAAAATTTTTATTTATTTGCAAACTGATTGAAAACTTAACACAACTTTCAATTCTTTGATTGGAAATTTCTTAAAAATGCTGTTTTCATTTGAGGACTATAATTAATTAAATGCTGTAGTAGTTGTTTTTGAATTGCATTAAGTTTTCAGTGAGTAGTCTACCGACATTTGTACAAAGCAGGATTTTCAAAGAAAATGATATGTAACGATATGTTCATAAGTATGTATATATGTATGTATATAAGACATTTTTATTACATCTATGATATGGTTCTGTAGAAGCATTTGTCTTTTTCTTTCTCCAACAAGTAATTTTTAAGCAAAAAACATAACCGACTTCAATTCTCATATAAAAATATAGGACTACCGTTAATTTCTTTATGATACCATGATCAAATCTAAACCAGTATGGGACTACCCTTGAGATACCACCTTTCCGATTAAAAAAATTATCGAAATCGGCTGACNAACAAAATAAAATAATCCGACGAATAAAAACCTCCTTCTTTTTTGAAGTCGGTTTAAAATAGAATACAACTTTGTAGGTAATTTTTTTATTTGAGTCTGACACTGAAATTATTAAGGTCAATACTTGTTCAATAGTACATACGACATATTTTTACCAAACAAGATTAAAATTTTGTCGTATGAGTTAGCTGATCTCTCACATACAAACATTTTTTGTTGAGACTTATAAACACTCAATTTGTATGAAAAAATGTCGTATGTGCCAAACTTTTAAATTATACGACAAAATGCGACTAAAACGCTTGTGACCATGCACATACGATAAAATTATACCAAATATCTCGAAATACAAAGGATATATCAAAAAACTGATAAAGCTATTTGAAAGATTTTGATGAGTTTAGTATAACTGCATTATTAACTCAATTTGGCCCAATTTT
>NW_016214425.1:0-1732 GCF_001687245.7 Rhagoletis zephyria | reverse complement strand
CTCTAAAGATTGCCGAATGATATATATGCTCGGTTAAAGAAATAAAAGAAAAACAAGTAATTTTTAAGCAAAAAATAATACCGACTTCAATTCTCATGTAAAAATTTAAGATTATCGTTAATTTCATGATCCAATGATCGGATTTAAACGGACCACCTGTGAGGTAACACCTTTCCTTTAAAAAAAGAATTATAGAAATCGGTTAACGTCGTCCTAAGTTAAGCGGTAACATATATAAAAAAAATATATATATATATATATATTCCGATGAATTGATACCCTTTTTGTGAATTCGGTTAAAAAATAGATCTTCCTAGTCTGATGGCGGAGCGAAATGCGGTAACATTTTCCAATGACACAATGACTTCGAGAATGAAAAGTAGGAAAATCATCGATATATCGAAAATATCGATGTTTTACTTAGATGCAGCGAAAATTTTCCACTCGATGCATGATAAATAGTTGATCTGTCGACGAATTGATGTTTTTTGAAAACTGGCATCTCTAGTACGTTGAACTGCCGTTTCAGTTTTTCAATTGTGAAAAACGAGAAGTGAGTTTGACCAAATAAATTTTTGGAAAGTCTTAATTGCAGGTATGCATCCATCTCATTCAAGCAGATTAATTTACACAAATAAAGCAATTTCTTTCAGTAGATAATTTACATTTTTTAAGCTTTTATTAATGATCACACCCACATTTGCTTCATATAAAATTTAAGCATAAAACATAATACCGAATGAAATGGTCCTGAAATTAAGAGTTTCATATAGCCACTATATGGAAAGAGGCCCGATCTCTTCTCAATGGCGCTCTTACAGTAGTAGGTATAGAGCCACTGATGCATTTCTTCCCCGCCCCTCAATATTTGGCTTCCCAAATAGGTTTTTATTAAGACCCAAATACTTCACAAATGAAGCACAACCGACCCAAGGAAGCTGGGTAATTTAAATCGCCTGGTGAACAGGACGAAAATTTGTATCGCCTTCATATTTTGTATTGGAATTCGCATTACACATTTTAATTTACATATATTTTTATATGTTTGTACGTACATATGCCACTGCAACCGTAATTTTGCTTCTGCATTAAATAGGTATGTATGTACCCAGAAACATATGCTCTCATCAAAGTAAAATTACCCATTCTAATAAAATTTTCATTATTTCCTTTATTAGCTGCATACCTAAATTTTGTGCACTCACTGATTTCAAACATACACTCAAACCTCCATTCAAATTCATACGTATAGCAATTCATTCTCATATTAACGCAGCTGGGTGAAACAGTTAAAGTACAACTGAATGAAATGATTACCGTTGTTAGTGTCGTTCATACAAAGAAATCATTTCATTTAAACGCTCGCCTGTCGCTACCAACAACGCACATAAACACATTTGTTTGTTTCTGTTTCCCCTACACCCCCAACAAAGCCATAGCATTCATGTGTATACTCAGCAGCATTAACTGTACATATGTATGTACCTGCATATATAAAAGCCCGCTACACCGCCATTATTACACGAAATCGGTTATTTATTTTTGTTTTTTTCGCTCTGAAGCAAATAACTGCACACACAAAATGCACACATACATACATATCCGCTAGGGTGTGGCTTTGTACTGCGCATTCATTCACTCACTCACCGCTGCTGCGCTCTGTATTCACTAACACCGATTTAGCAGACATTTTGATTGTTGGCGCTCTTCCCCAATTTAATGTGCTCTCAGC
>NW_016214424.1:0-1732 GCF_001687245.7 Rhagoletis zephyria | reverse complement strand
ACGGCGAGAAGTTTTAAGCATGGCTGCAAACCGGTTTTCGATTCGAACCGTAGATTTTTTCGGGCCTCGTACCAAAATACGTACCGAACCATTTTTATATTTTGATATGCCAAAACCGAACCGAAAACCACTCAAAAAATGGTTCGATCGATTCATATACCACCAAAGCATTTTTCAAGTTTGTGGTTGTTGTTATATAACGAGTTATACTTTTATACAAAAAATAATGAACATTAAACCAATAAAAGAAAAATACCATAAATGAGCCAAGATTTTGAATGTCAATTCAAAATTCTACATGTCTTGCGACAAGACTCACGACTTGTCCAAATAATTAAAAAAACTTATTAAAATTTTTCAAATTTCGCCTTGAGTGCGTTGATTTAATTTTTTTTTTGTGCTGAGATTATTACGCATTTTTTTATACAAAAAATTTGTCGAACATACATGTTTGGAAGAAAATCCGTGAAAAAGTTGCCAAAAATTAACTTAAAACTTAAAATTTTTTTCTAGAAATTCTTACTAAAAAGATTTGCAATTTAGATGAAACCTTGAACATTTTTTATAATTGTTGCACAAAGTTTTAAACTTGCATTTATTCGGTTTTTGTTAGACTATAAACTATAGGTACGTAAAAAAAAACATTAAATAAACGAAAATACAAAATAGCCATAATTGTTAAAATGTCGCGTCCCAGTTTATTTTTACACCACTATAATCCATGTGGATATTTGAATTTGATCTCAATAACAAAGCATTTAATTTTTATAAATGTACATAGATTTGTTATATTTTTGTAATATTCGTATCCTTTAGCATAAAAAAAATTTTACCATTTGAACCGAACCGAACCGAACTGCGGTTCAGCAATATTCAAGAAACCGGTTCTTGAACTGGAACACGCTTTTTCTTAGTGGTTCAAACCGCACCGTTTTTGGAGTGGTTTGCAACCCTGGTTTCAAGAGACATTACCAGCCGAAAAAGATATCTCTATCATAGAGCTACAAATATTTTTTCCTTTCCAAGATACAGTGGCGAGCAGAAATGAGTACATGGAGAGAAATAATGCATAGTAAAAATGAAAACTTTATATTTGATTATCGTTTAAAAATGTTCGTATTTAAAAATAATATTTTCATCCTAAATTATAGCACGCACGTATTTGAATGTTCACATCTGTGCACGTACATACATAATGTAAGTGTGGCAAGCATCTTTGCGCCGTCAGCTACATCCAAGCATCAGCATGTTGATATCTAGAAATGCACTAATCGCGTCCATGTCAATCCCATTTGCCCTTCCAGCCTCCAAATTCGCCAAATCGATTTTTCCGAGCCCAATAAAGCTCGCCATTCGTTTCCCTTATTTGAAAACTGAAGAGAATTGTAAGTANGGTATAAAAATGTTATATTTATAAAAAAAAAATTCATACAAATTCACTTACATATAAATACTCTTATTCATGATAATAATAAGAATAACAACAATGTTCCACACTTAAGTCCATGCGGTTAAGGATATAGAATGTATTTATTTATATTTGTATTTTATCGTTCGAAAATATGAGCATAAGCGACGTTGTGAACTGAAAATGTTGCACCTAACATTCGTAAGCTTTGATTAAAATATGTATTTTATTTACTGGCAAGCGTTGCACAAGTTCCTACAACTACTCTAAGAGAAATATATCAACACTTAATATGTATGTATGTAGCACAGTCACATTCAACCT
>NW_016214423.1:0-1732 GCF_001687245.7 Rhagoletis zephyria | reverse complement strand
GTGGCGGAGTTGGCATGCTTGTGGCTGACTCCTTTCCACGTGAGCTGCATAGATAGAGGATGTGTCCCATTAGCCTGGAGGAAGGTGAGACTAACTTTTATCCGCAAAGCAGGAAAGTCCTGTCACATATCCCCGAAGTACTTCAGGCCAATCAGTCTCTCGTCCTTTCTACTAAAGGTGTTGGAGAGGCCAATTGACCTATGTATATACATATAAGAAATAGGATTGCTCGAGAGAGACTAAGCTTCTCTTAGCAGGCTTCTCCCAGCAGGCAGGAATCCGCTCTGCGATATGTTGTTGCTCACCAGGAGATACAAGGTCCTTGATGCCCATAGGTGGCACTCCGCTTGTGCTTTCTGATAAAGTCAAATACTTAGGAGTGATTCTTAATAGAAAGCTAATGTGGTGACCCTTTACTGCTGTAAAATTAGGAAGAAAATGGAATCTCCCCGAAGTTTATCTTCTGGCTGAATGAAACCATCACTAAACCTATTATGCTCTAAGGGGCCATTACCTGATGGGACTCACTTGAAATGAGGCTGAAGCATGCTGGATTCTCTTTCTACAGAGTACGGCACTCGTCGAAGTTTGAAAGCAGAATTTGAGAAGGAATATTAAATTCATTTACCGGATTTCTGTAGCGTGTTGAAGGCACAGATAGCTGTCATCACACTTATTTGGGTTCTGGAGTACAACGAAATTACAGAAACTGCTGTTTCGATCAATTGACCAGTCAGGGCTAGAAGCCATCACCAACTTAAGGGAGGTCTTTGGGGTACTTATGGCAACCTGCGAACTGATTCTGGACAAATGGGATTTTAGTCGGCTCAGCGAATGCCGGGCGGAAACCTCAACATTTAAATTTGCAAGATCTTTTTGGACGGTAGTTGATCCTGTGCGGTCTAAGAAACTTCTTACTAAGCGAAAACTCTTGGGGTTCTGCGGGTTCTGACTGAGCACTGCCCAATGGGAATTCATGCTGTCATTAACGGTCTAAGCTAGCCCCTTGGAGGACTGCCACCTTACCCAACCTAACAATTCGTTAAACTTAAAATTAATGCACCAGTCTACAGCTACTTTGATGTGAAAAATATCCAGAATATTATTATAGGGAAAGATATTCTCTCTGGAATAGGCACCGATATATATATGTATCTGCCATATATTCTATATCAACTTTCATCCCATTCTAATCTATAGTTGTACATAATATCTGATAGATCCAACCTCGCCGGAATATCAGCTTTCCTTGGCTTCTTCTTCTTTTTGGCTGTGTTCAACAAAGAACGTCAGTTGATTCTTTTTTTGCTACCCCTTCACCTGATCTTTCCAAAGCAGAGGAAGTCTTCCTCTTTTTTTACCACCTCCAGTGGATNTTTCAGGGCCAGAGCAATCGCATCCATACTTTCGATATAGTCAAGGAAGAGTATCATAGTTCACTTTATTATGTCGATGTGTTGTTAAAGCTCATCCAGCTGAACTTTCCATAATCTGCAGTATTCGACGTCGCAAAAGCGTAAAGTATTAAGAACAAAATTAAGCCCGAATTCAATATTTGATAATGCAAAATTTCTCAAGTATAAAAGTGCAGGTTCGTCCGAACTTAGACTTATTTACTTGTTTCAATAAATCATCAAACTGGAATTATTTGCATTTTCCTATTTTTCAACTGCCCTGCAGGCTCCATTCATTCATATACTTAAACATATACGAGTAAAATTAAAAACCCAAT
>NW_016214422.1:0-1732 GCF_001687245.7 Rhagoletis zephyria | reverse complement strand
TGGTCCATAAGATATTTAGCGCCTGAAGTGCTTGCGATCGGCGACATGGAGCATAAGGGCCTACATAGTTACAGATGGTATTCTATCGCTTCATAACGCATCTCTTTATGGTTCTAAGGGTGGCATTCTGGCAGGTCGTGTATGCTACTGGAAACGTTTCTTTGATTTTGACGACGTGGACTTTCAACCTCTACCGTCCTTATTGTAAATAGAGTTTACAATGCTTTTGCAGATTAATTTGAACCTCATGTCAACGATACCATTCTCCAATGCCAAAATCTTTGAAGTCGTCGGTATATGAAGTCAAGAATAGCAATTTTCATGGTTCAAGTTTCAATGGGCTACAAAACTACATACATTCTCAATTAAGAAATCGAATTAAAGAATTTTAGATTCGATGAAAATTCCTCCTTTTTTTGAACTCGGTAAAAAACAAGTCTNTATGTAAATAAATAGAATCGTCAAAACGTCAGGGTATGTATATTTTTGACGCTGTCTGTATGTATGTAAATGTTTTATTCTATGTGGTATAAAAATAGCATTAACTATTACAAACCAACCATAAGCGACAAACAGAATGCAACAGAATAAGACTTTCCCTTGCCCTAGATTCTTGTTGGGCATTAGCCCAAATTATAGCATGTTAAATAAGTATATAGTTTTGTATTTACATACATATGTATGTAGGTTTATATGTGCACATACACAAAAATGCAATTTGTCGACAATCTCTGGTATTTTTGGCATTATGCATAGATTTATGGTTTGTCTAGAAGAAGCGTGTAAGCGATTTCAAACAAGCATTTTCGTTTCTACAAAAAATATTGCCTTCTCATCTGCCCTCTTCTTAGTGTTTGTGTGTAGAGGGCAAAGAGAAGGTTGCATTTTTCGGTAGAAACGAAATCGGCATTAATGATAATGAATGTTTAGTAGAAAGACAATTCCTAAAAGTCTATATCAGTCTTATTTATTGTTAAGAGATTACTGTAAATATTAGCTTACGAGTAAATTAGCGTCCTCAATTAACGAAACTTCGGAGTTTTCATATTTCTGAAATTTACCGTTATAGGGAAAGCGGGTGTAATTTTCATCCGATTTGCCATGCCCATTATCCAAAACTTAATAATAATCCAGTTTTACGCAAAAAGGTTATTGCAATCATCGATTTTAAGTGAATTAGCTTCAGTAGTTGCTGCTTTATTTCAGTTTTCGTGTTTCTGTAAATTATCGTTATATGGCAAGTGGGCGTGGTTATTGCCCGATTTCAAATATTTTCGAAAAAATTCTTAGTTAAGACTCTAGGCAAGGCTCGTACCGAGCTTGGTAATATACTCTGTATCGACGGGAGAGTTAACTTTTTTATTTTGAAAGTTAATAGGGTTGCACCTGTCTAAAAAACTATAAGATCCGCACCGTTCGTTTGATTACCAAAGATGAGGTTTGAAATGTAATTTTTACCGTGGCTCTACGGTATTTTTACCGTGGATCTAGGGTAATTTGTTACCGCGGATCTACGGTAAAAGTTACCGTGGCGCGTGTGTAGCCACTGCCATTAAATAAACTAAAGAGAAATAGGAAAAATTTGTTAAAATGTCGTGTCCCTATGTCCCGATTTATTTACGTCCATAAACCTAGCTGACCCAAGTCTCCAAAAATCAATCTTTTAGGTGTTAATTAGGGCTTCCAAAATTAATTTAGGTGTTCCATTGGTTTCCGAGAAATTCGCAAAAAT
>NW_016214420.1:0-1732 GCF_001687245.7 Rhagoletis zephyria | reverse complement strand
TTCAGATTTCTGGGCGACGAATCAGTCGAAGACCTGATCAGTTTAGGCATAGTTTCATTGAATCAGTAGTTATTTTTCGGTACAACACGATAAACATAAGTCTGGTTAAATCAAAAAATTTCTTTGAGGCATACATAAGTCGGTTAAGTTAGTAAGGCGTGTATGAATGTGTAAAACTTCAACTCTAACTTTGAGATAAAGGTAAAACTTGACACTTTAGAGTTAAATTTAAACAAAAAAAATATAATTCAGAGAGTAAATGCACGAAAAAAAAATCAAATTCACTCCTCTGCTGATACTTGTGGCTACATGTTTAATATGCCTTGTGGGCACTGCTAAATATTGGGTCATATGTATGTATAAAAAGTCTCAGCGGATTTTTGGGTAAATAAAAAAAAAATGTCTTTATTGATTTGTCAATTTTAATCACGTATCTAGATTTTGGCCATAATTGTTTAAGACCTTTTGCCATTTTTCGTGTAGCTTCATAATCTCTTCGGTGTAAATAGAACTTCTTTGATTTATCGGCAAAAAACTTGGACAAGTGAATTTCAGCGGCTCTTCGATCGGCCAAATGGAAGTCAGGTGTTGCACGGTGGAATCCAACAGTTATTTCCGAGTCATCAAAGATGAGTGTGGCTTAGCATTGTCGTGATGGAACTGATGAGTTAGAATTCGTTTGTGGATGGTCATCGGTCTTTGATCATGATCGCTTGCGTTGCTTGTTTTCAACCCATTTTCGCCATGATGATTTGCTTCAAAAATGGCTCGATTTAATGTCGTTTGAGCAGCGTTTCACTGAGGATCAATCAAATTTCTTTGCGTTATTTCATTTGGCACCCAAATATTGCGCTTTTTTTTTTGATTCCACACTGTCACGTGATTGCTGGTTGCTGCTAAGTGTCTCCGCTATTTCCTGGCAGCTTGCATGGCATTCTTGCTCCACTATTTCCATTATTTTATCGACTTTTCCAGTGACTGGCCGACCAGAGGGAGGTGCTTCTTCGACATCAAAATTTCCGCAACGAAATCGAGCAAACCGCTCCTGGGTCCGGCGTTAAAGCTCAGTTAGTCTAGACTTAATTTTCGTAACTTAATTTAACTAAATATTCTGGCCAACCTGTTATATGATGAACTGTGTAGGCAGTTAGTTAAAACTTAACTTACCGTAAGAAACTTAAGAACCTGTAGGTTTTAGATTCTTAAGTTACGGCCTTACGGAAATTGAGAGCGGTGAGAGAATCCTTCTTGCCAGATTTTCGTTTTTGCATTTCTCAAAAATAAATGAACGCAAACATATTTTTTTGCATGCATTTTATTGATANATTGATACGGCATTTTAGGCGGCAAACCGTAAAACAGTTGAAAAAGAAAACACAAAAACAAAATACTTCCGCTTCTGGCTTAAGTCGAACTGAGCTTTTAACTCACAGCATTCTTACCGTGCAATTCAGAAATTGTCGGCATGTTTTTGCAGCGCTTTCACCTTTTTTATAGCAAAAGCCATCACATACAGTGGCGGAAAAATTAATAGGGACGCAACATTTTAATAAGTTGTGGCCGTTTTTTATTTATTATTATTTTTTTTTATAATATTGTAGCTCATTATCAAAAACCGTTTAAGTAGAAATTTCAAACTTTGTACACAAATTAGAAAATTCTGAGATTGTGGTGATCTCCGACATAGTTGCTATAACTTCTACTGCTTAGACTTTGCTGCTTTTTCAATTTT
>NW_016214419.1:0-1732 GCF_001687245.7 Rhagoletis zephyria | reverse complement strand
GGTGAGAGTTAAAAGTGGCTAATGGAAGATGACGTATTTAGATGACTCTCTGTTGATCAACAAGTGCCCCCGCACTCTACGACACGCACATTGGCATTGCTCATTGATCAGACAGATCAGATCATCAGTTCATATGTCATAATGTCGCCTGTCAGTTGAAAAAAAGTCGGTGCACCGGATGTTCACTTAGCCACGAGTGCACTAGAAAAAAAGTGGGCAGCAGCAAAGTTTGATGCTGAAAAACTGATAAAAGTGGATAAAAGTGTAAGTTGTGTAAAACTTGCAGCGAAAAAAAATTGAACGAACGGGCGAAAAACAAACAGTGAACACGACTAAGCGCCTTCGTGTAAGCACTGCTGCTTACTTGCTCTTCAATTAAGCCGACGGGCGAAATTAAAATAAAGGAAAGCTCACTTTTGCTGAATGAACACGAGAGAGAGAGAGAGAGAGAGAGAGAGAGATAGATTCGGAGAAAGGAAAGAAATCTGTCGGTGCGAACACAGCACAGTGCTCTCTCACTCACTCGCATCAGGCAAATCACTTCACACGTTGATGAGAGGGAGAAAGAAGGAGATGCGGCTTACGAACAAGACATTTCAGTACAGTCCTGTGCGCACGTACCACACTGACAGGAAGGCAGACAGGCAAACTGTGTGACGACGGTACGGTGAACAACTGCCGCAACAGATGCTGCTGCTGATGCTGCTGATGTACACGTCAGAAGAAGAAGTGCACATCAAGCGAGCACACATCGGTGAGAAAGAATGGCTGATGATCAGCAGCCTAGTTCTAGCCAGCTAGCTAGCTCCTGAGAGCAGTGAGCTATTTCGGTGAAAGTGAAGAGAGTGGCACACAATGCCAATTGACGACACTGGCGAGAAGGAGAGGAAAATTCAACAGAAGCTCTCAGCATCCGAAAGCTAAGCTTCTTCAACTCTTCAACTCTTTCACTACTCTTTTCCTTTCCTCCAAAGTAGGCCTCTTCTCCTTCTTGCAGAACCTTCTTCTGCAGTTCTTTCCGCACTAAGCACACTTTAATTGATCGCCGCCGCCGCATCAGCAGCAGCCTAAAAACACACTGAATTTGCTCTCTGCTAATCAGCCCAGTTCCGGCTCACTTTCTCTCTCTCTTTCGGTCGATTCACCAGAACAAACCGCCTGTGAACTCGATCGCTCTCTTTCACGGTGCACTGAAAACACACTGCTTTACTACTGTACAGTAACAGCTACTACTGCTTCAGAATTGTACAACAGCTGCTGTACAAGACAAAAGCCGCCGCCGCCGCCACCGCAATGTGTGCGCACATCATCCTCGCCGGAGGTCTCTCACGTGAGCACTCTCGTTCTTCAGTCAGTGCAGGTTTTTTCACTTGCCAAACATGGACACAAACACACAGTCGTACTGAACCGAAGACTGCATCGAAAACTCATCAGTGACAAAATTGACATTCGTGTCGAATTGAAAGTGCTTCAAAGTGTGACAAAGTAGAGTGCAGTAGAAGAAGAAGAGGTGTGTGTCCTTTTCCACCACCACCAGACCACAAGGTCACCCCTCGGTTGCACTGAACTGAAAACAAAACTGCCACCATAAACTACCCGATACAATTCTGCCCCTTTCTCTCCCTATCACACTCTTTTCCCTCCTGCTCTGACATTCACACAGCACAAACACACACATCTCGAAACGAATCAATCTGCTTGCTCGTTCGTCGAAGCACTCACACATCGGCTG
>NW_016214418.1:0-1732 GCF_001687245.7 Rhagoletis zephyria | reverse complement strand
GTTTCTGCTTGCATTTCGCCTAGCGGCATTGTTACACTGCTACGTTTGGGCAGCGTCTCCTCGTCGACAGCAACACCAGCTGCCCGCCGTATACACTCCTTTTTGCGCCTTTTGGCTGCCTGCCCATTGAGTTGATTTATTGCCAAAAACATTTTTGCGAAGTTGAGTTTGTTCTTCAGTTATTACAACTTCTTCTCTGTTAGTCGCAGTGCTTTATTTTGTGTAGTTGGTACACCTATTTGTTGAATATTTTGTTTTTGGTTGCCGCCACTGGAAATCAGTTGCAACTGTAAAGAAACTGAGTGTTAAAAGTAATTATGATTTCATTAAAAGAGGATCAAATTTAAAATATTTGCATGTACATGCGGTGGCGAGAATATAAACAGGGAAAAGAGAGTTAAGCAAATTTTGAGTACTTTTCTTTGATTAAAAAATGTTTATTATTTTTTTATGAAAATATAGTTAACTATCTCAAAAAAGATTTAAATCGAAATATCAAACTTTATAGAACATTTGTAAAAATTTTACGAATTTTAACAAATGTTGATCAAACTTTTCAACTTTTTAGTCAGATTTTTAGAATGTTCTTTTTGTATGCAGTGTAGTATAACAAAGTGCTAGTTTGAAGCAGCTAGGCTTTACCGTTAGTTTTTGGAAATTAAAACAAAAAAAAATTATGAAACTTTGTCAAATTTTGCTGTTTTTGTACAAAGTTTGAAATTTGAATTGGTTTTTCTCAGACAACAAGCTACGCTTTGAAAAAAAATAAACTTTGCATAATCGAAATGGATTATTGAGATTTTTTTTTCGGAAACGAGTTTTCACACTTTTTTCCATATAAGCATGCATTTCTTATGAAATAAAATGCGGTAGACCGTTAGCAACAAGCTTTCAAAAAATCAACGCCAGTTTTTGTAAATTGCCCTTGTTATATAAAAAAAAAAGCGCAAAAGCAGTATCGAAAAAAAAAATTCTCAAAAATTAACGCGATTTTATAGCCGGTTGAGACTTGCACTTCATTAGACTAAAAAACTGCGTACTCATTTCTGTAAATTCTAGAAATTGTAAATAAAATGTGGAAAATTTGGATGAATTTTTTTTGAATTTTTTTGAACTTCATATAAAGTGTGAAACTTTGATTTATATGGTTTATGTTATAGAATAACTATATTTTCATAAATAAATAAGGCAAAAAATTTTGCATGCAAATAATTGTGAATATTATATTAGTGCAAGGTGTATACTAGAGTGGTCCAAAAAATCGAAAAATATTGATTTTAAAGAGTTTTATACCATTTCTACGAAAAATGGTTTTTTCTCCATATAAAATACATGGAAAACTTTGAGCGCTTTGAGCACCCCCTAAATATTTTTTGATTTCAAAATAAAAAAATAGGGGTATATTTCTTTCGATATAGAACAATCCTAGGGGGTGCCGGCATTAAAAATCCGACCTTATATTTTTACATACATTTTTGGACCACTTTAGTGTATACTTTCATCTAGTCTAAGTGTACCGAGTTTGGCATAAATCGATAAATCGGTTACCGAGTGACACAAACTTATGTATTTAGTCACACGTGGGTGGTAGTAAAATATGTGGCAAGGCTTCCACGGGATATCTCAATTGTTAATCGAATTACCATATGCACAGCCGGATGTATGGACGAACAGACAGCGTTTTGACATATCGTCGATGTTTTTGCAAAACCGCCTATCTTACGGCACTCAA
>NW_016214417.1:0-1732 GCF_001687245.7 Rhagoletis zephyria | reverse complement strand
GGCAACGTATCCAATGGGACACCGTCGTACTTCTTTAGCATCCTCGCGGTCTTACGCTTTTCAGCGTACATACCCCGCTCAGACTCGATTTCCTGGGTGGCGTGGCCCAAAGTTTCCATTGTTGCCACGCCTCCGGTGATTTCTTCTGTGGCCACTTGTCGCCCTCCACTCTGGCCAGGCCGTGAGGCCTCTGCTTCTGTGGTGGTATATTTCGCATCCTTGCCGGCATTTGATGGGCCCCCAGCACCCATAGCCGCAGATGGATTTGCCGTTTCCTACACAATCCCTGCAGCCTTGCTGCTGCTACGCCCCACCATAACACCCGTAGTCACGGGCCGGCGTGAAGTGGCCCCACATCCAGCCCGGAAGAGCTCCTTGTGGAGCGAAGCGGCGCATATGGCGCTTGCGCCTGCGCGGTCTTTCCCCGATTTGGGGAAGACGAAGTTTTTAATAATTTTTTTGTTTTTGTTGGGTTTTTTTTAGGTTGTGATTCATCTTGTTCGTACGACCACCTGCTCGACGAGACAAGCGCAGTAGTCTGCGTAGTATGTGGGGAAATCATACGGTACACCGCGACAGCGCCCCTTGCCGCTGTAAGGCCACCGTTACTCCCTGACGCGGCCCGGTGTCAGGAAGGCGCCGTTAAAATACAGCCGATCTGTTATGCCCCTGGCTTTAAACCATCCAATGGGCATGGTGTCGCGTAACACCCTGGATTAGGGGGAGGAATTGGGTTGTTGGGATAGGAAAATAAGGAGGGATAAGGGCAGGAGTAATCGTCGGTGCGGTAATCTCTACATAGGAGACTGTGTAAGCTCGTGTCTTACACAGGTTCCCATGCGGAGCCTCCCTCTTTGTTCGTTCTGATATAGAAAGCCCCTAATGGGCCCCCATGTCACCACCGCTTCATACCCACGCCAAGGAGACTAACATCGATGAGGGTAGGTTAGGGTGATTCAAAATTTGAACTGTTTCGAATTTCGACTGGGAACGTTCGGATTCTTGAAAATAATAGGGAAGACAAGTTCTTTATAAAATTTCAGCTTATTTGAACAAGATTTAGAGGTCGCTCAACGCTGTTGTTTGTTTTCCGGAAACTGCAGATTTTAAATGCATCTTTATAAAAAAATAGGTATATTTTCATCAAATCTTGTCGGATTTCCTTCCGAACTGTCAAAAACAATGCTTGTTTTTGCTAATCACTTTTGGCATGCATGTTGTTGAAGCTTTGAGCGAGCGCCACTCCACGCTCTGCGGTATCGTTTACAACTTTTAAATTCCTTAAAAGTGATTTTATCTGTGAATTATATTTGCCACCGCTGCAAAATTTTCCACCCGTCCAAAAGTTTTTGATTGTGTTGCTTTAATTGTCATTTGACATTTATTGAACAAGGAAACTTATTTAATAAGATTATGAAGTTTTATAGTACAACAGATATAGGGACTCTTGTTTGTGCTAAAAATAATAATTTAGTGATAAAACGAATTGGAAACCGGACGTAAGTCTGTTGAAGTTTTTAATATAAAGTGTCTAAAAAAATATATAACTTGTTTTTTAATTTCCTGAAATATAATGCTGAAAACTGGACAACAAACGAGNCTGTTGAAGTTTTTAATATAAAGTGTCTAAAAAAATATATAACTTGTTTCTTAATTTCCTGAAATATAATGCTGAAAACTGGACAACAAACGAGAATTATAATAAATAAAAATATAAGGAACTTAAAAGTTA